>NC_065445.1:199228351-199532518 GCF_917563875.1 Diabrotica virgifera virgifera | reverse complement strand
AAACGGAGGGTTCATTACTGGCTATTCAGGATCAGGTTATACCAACCAGAAATTACCTGAAATATATCATCAAAGACCCTCAGGTTCAAAACGACAGATGCCGATATGGATGTCAAGCCCAAGAAACCATCCAACATCTTACAGGGGGCTGCCAGGCATTTGCTGCAACTGAATACAAGGAACGGCATGACGCAGTGGGAAAAATCCTTCATCAAGAGATAGCTGTCAAGCTGGGACTTCTCCAAACGGATCATCTCCCGTATTATCAATACGTCCCTGAGAGTATGCTTGAGGATGGCAACTACAAGCTATACTGGGACCGCACTGTTCTCACAGACCAAACAGTGGCACATAATAGACCAGATCTCGTACTAGTTAATAAATTAACAAGACAGACAACACTAATTGATGTGGCGATACCTAACAACAATAATCTACGTAGTAAATTTACTGAAAAGATCGCCAAGTACAGAGATCTGGAAATTCAAATACGAAGGCAATGGAGAATGCAAAGTACCCAGACGATACCAATTATTATCTCTACTACTGGAGTCATTCCGAAGACCCTCCTCGAAAGCATAAAAAAGCTGGGTCTAAATGAACACCTTTATAAGACCATGCAGAAGGCTGTACTACTTGCGACGGCCAGATGCGTACGAAAATTTCTGGGAGAAACTCCAGCATACCAAGTCACCTAGGGCTCGAAAACACGGAAAGAGTCCCACCAGAGCTCAATCCTTTTGATACCGTAGGTATCTGGGATGAGTCAATTTTCCCCTTAGAGGGAGTGTGAGCCGTATGGCTAAATCTGGATAATAAAAATAAAAATGTATACCATTTTTATTCATTCAGTTGCGGTGCGAAACCAAAACTGTCTTAATTTTTACTCAGATCAGAGAGTGCAGCCAGCACCCTTATCGACGATTTCACCTCTTGTTAGAGGTTCATCAGAGACTGCATATGCTGATTTTCTCTGGCCCAGGTAAAAATCTTCGACATATCCATCTCCCACCGCAACTGACGAGATGGTAGTAGGTGCCTAGCGGCATCTGCTAAATAAAAGACTAAGTTTTTCAACCTAATAAAAATATTTGTAAATTAAATATTTTTAAAAGATTTTTAATTGAAAAACTTTATTGGCCCATTTCCTGGTGACAACCTCCAAGGCTTCTACAATATGCAAGCCAAATGGATGCTGCAGTGAAGACTAAAGGGAAGGAATTCTACACTATGCAATTCACAACCCCCGTCTGCAGCGTGGTAAAGTTCCAACGGAAAATGGACCTAGTTACTCTATAGGAGTAATACTAATATAAAAATAAAAATGTATACCATTTTTATTCATTCAGTTGCGGTGCGAAACCAAAACTGTCTTAATTTTTACTCAGATCAGAGAGTGCAGCCAGCACCCTTATCGACGATTTCACCTCTTGTTAGAGGTTCATCAGAGACTGCATAGGCTGCTTTTCTCTGGCCCAGGTAAAAATCTTCGACATATCCATCTCCCACCGCAACTGACGAGATGGTAGTAGGTGCCTAGCGGCATCTGCTAAATAAAAGACTAAGTTTTTCAACCTAATAAAAATATTTGTAAATTAAATATTTTTAAAAGATTTTTAATTGAAAAACTTTATTGGCCCATTTCCTGGTGACAACCTCCAAGGCTTCTACAATATGCAAGCCAAATGGATGCTGCAGTGAAGACTAAAGGGAAGGAATTCTACACTATGCAATTCACAACCCCCGTCTGCAGCGTGGTAAAGTTCCAACGGAAAATGGACCTAGTTTCTCTATAGGAGTAATACTAATATAAAAATAAAAATGTATACCATTTTTATTCATTCAGTTGCGGTGCGAAACCAAAACTGTCTTAATTTTTACTCAGATCAGAGAGTGCAGCCAGCACCCTTATCGACGATTTCACCTCTTGTTAGAGGTTCATCAGAGACTGCATAGGCTGCTTTTCTCTGGCCCAGGTAAAAATCTTCGACATATCCATCTCCCACCGCAACTGACGAGATGGTAGTAGGTGCCTAGCGGCATCTGCTAAAGGGTGCTGGCTGCACTCTCTGATCTGAGTAAAAATTAAGACAGTTTTGGTTTCGCACCGCAACTGAATGAATAAAAATGGTATACATTTTTATTTTTATATTAGTATTACTCCTATAGAGTAACTAGGTCCATTTTCCGTTGGAACTTTACCACGCTGCAGACGGGGGTTGTGAATTGCATAGTGTAGAATTCCTTCCCTTTAGTCTTCACTGCAGCATCCATTTGGCTTGCATATTGTAGAAGCCTTGGAGGTTGTCACCAGGAAATGGGCCAATAAAGTTTTTCAATTAAAAATCTTTTAAAAATATTTAATTTACAAATATTTTTATTAGTTGAAAAACTTAGTCTTTCAAAAATAATAATTTAAATATGAGTTTTTTCTTAGACGAAAACTATCAACTTTTGAGAAAAATGTCAAGGTACCTGTCTTGTTTAGAATGACCAAAAAATTTAAAAAAATATATTTTGGAGCAAAAAAGGCGATCTTTTAAAGTTTAAACAAATTCTGCACAAAAAATTAGCTCGACGCCCTTAAGATTTGTTTAAGGGGATATTTTTGAACAGGAATTTGCAAATAAATCGAATTATATTTTTTTTTCAGATTGGAACGTCCTCACAATATGGAATATCTACCTAATTTCTTTGTAATAAACTAATAAGTTATAAACTGTCTTATAAACATTGATAAACGTCCTTTGCAGCGGTGTCAACCCTACCCAATTTTTTATTTCGTCGCTTTCGTTTTAAGGAATGATATGTAATAGTTCCTAATTTAACAATTTTTTAGATCGTCTTATACTCGATTTTTGTTAATTCCTGAATTCTCGAAACAATTGCATTGTCAGTCATTCCAGTATCTTCTTTTTTGAAACGAGTTACCATTGGACGTGCAAATCGTTGTTTTTTAATTCGATTTATTATTTATATAGTAGCAAAATATAACCTAACCTTCCAGTTACAACTCCGCCACTGTTGGATGGACAACGACAAAATTTGTTTGTAGAGACAGGTGTTCCGCTGTGCTGTGTTGCCACCAACGATGGCCGAAAAATACGATGCCAATTTAACGCTAGGCAGAGTAGGGACGAACTAACTAATAGTGTTCTTTTGTTGTTGAATTAAAACGAAATATATAAGTAATGGATGTGACCATCACAGTTTGGTTATTTATTACTTAAAATTTGATACTTTCAATGTTTAAACTTGTTTTAACATTAAAGCAAATTTTTAATATCTCGTTAAAATCATCAACATGGCAACGTCAATTTAAAAGGGGCTTCTTAATTTTGTCCCGCCTACAGTGTTGCCGATACTCTAAAATTTCTTTAAAGTATAATATATACAAAGTTGGTTCAATTTATTAGTGAAGGCCCATTGAAATTTTAAGTACCTAGTTAACTAATTTATATATTTTTTAAGAATATTTTGATATTATCTTTCTAACAGTGTCATTGAATAACAATTGAATAGTAAAGTAGAGAAAACATTTTCAGAATATATAAACTTAGGAATTTTAGGAAATATATCTGACAACCTTGATTCGAAAGCCGGTCTCTTTGATATCAATATGACTGCTGATTATGTTGGAAAATTATTAGTGGATAAACTGTACTATATACGTCCATTTGGCACAATAAAAAATAACCTTCGACCGGTACATATTGCTGTATCGATGCTCGGTGCATTGTTCAGTCATAAATTTTACCTGTCCCTATAGCGTCGGCCGTCGGGTCCTATTGTAAATTATTATAATAATAGTCCGTCTCGGTATTTTATTATTTCTGTCATAAGTATCTCTGTGGAAATGCAAATGCTGCTTGTAACATCCCAAAAACCAGCTCTACTATTAATTGTACTCGTATAAATAAGTGTATAATATGTACCTACCTACTTATTTATTGTATTCATTTATAGACCTGGATCCCGCGTAATAAAAAAAGTTGATTAACAGCAAGCTGAAAATTTGTTAATAGCTTCACGGTGTCTAGTCGGACAAACTTTGATGTACGGGAATACTGGAACCGGGGAAGTTTTAATTGTGGAACAGGTTAAAAACTTGGAACATCAGACTACCGAAAACGTTCCATGTATTTTGTCGGACAGAACTTCCAATTGATTTGTTACCATTTCATTAAACTCTTATGCAAAAATCAGACTGCGTACCAGTCTACTTTTATTCTCTTAATATTTTTACTTAAAAAAAGTGTACTACAATCATCTCGCTAAACTTAATATAACTGTTTTCGAGATAAACCCATTTTAAATCTGCGATATAACATAATTTTTTGCATAATATTGTAGTTAAATCCGAAAAATCAACTTAAAACCATAATAATAATTGTGCCAATTCTCATTTATGTCATTTATATTTTTGGAGATTTTTATGGTTTATAAGTTATTTTTCGAGTTTAGCGAGACGAATGTAGTATATATTTTTTAAGTAATAATATTAAGAGAATAAAAGTTTTGATTCGAAAAGTATATGTAATGTAGAGTTCCCTCAGCGATGTGATATAATATTATTACAGTATAGCTCCCCGTGCATGACAAGCTTATGGAGGTAGCCCATATAGCCTAGGCTATAATATTATTAAAAAAATCACTTAGATGGGACAATGGCTTTAGGAAATTCGAGACATCAAAAATGGCCCATTTTTAAGGTGGTGCGTTAATTTCTTGGAGAAATGTAATTATAATTTAATGTAAATAATCTAATATCCAATAATTGTAAATTAATATAAGATGTAATATAAGTTCCTTAAAAAATATATTTTTTATTTCCCACAATACATTCTCCACAGGTATAAATATCGTCTCTAGACGTCCACCGAACGTCCTCCCAGGACGTTAGATGGATGATCGGCAGCAATACATTGGACCAAACTGGGACGTCCTATGAAGGCCCAATTGACGTCCACCGAACGTCCCTTCGGACGTTAGGTGGACCTCCATTGGGCGTTTGGCAACGTGGAATTTGGACCAAAATTGGACGTCCTGTTAAGGTCCAATTCACGTCCCCTAAGACGTCCGATTAAGATCCAATTTACTCCGATTAAGGTCCAATTTACGTCCAATTAAGGTCCCATTTACGTCCGATTAAGGTCCAATTTACGTCCGATTAAAGTCCAATTTACGTCCGATTAAGGTTCAATTTACGTCCGATTAAGGTCCAATTTACGTCCGATTAAGGTTCAATTTACGTCCGATTAAGGTCCAATTTACGTCCGATTAGGGTCCAATTTACGTCCCCTAGGACGTCCGATTAAGGTCCAATTTACGTCCGATTAAGATCCAATATATGTCCCCTCGGACATTAGATGGACGTCCAATGGACGTTCGGTAGCGCGACATTTGGACCAAAATAGGACGTATAAAGGACGTTCCTCGGACGAAAACGGACGTCCAATGGACGTCCCTAAAGTCCGTGAAGGACGTCCATTGGACGCCCTTGTGCTATTAGGGTAGGTACCTACCTATAATTCTGGTGATTTTTTAAATCCTCTATTGTTAAGAGAATTTACACCTTTAGCCAAAGTTTTACGATTTTCTAACGGAAATTAACAAGTTATTTTAAATACGCACCAATTATCGATGTTGAAAGGAGTTTTTCAAGTTATAAAAATATTTTGTCTGATCAAAGAATATGTTTCCTCGTAAAGAATTTGGAAAAACACATTGTAGTGAATTATAATCGAAGATATATTTATAGTGATATTGTTGTTTTATTTTAAATAGGTAACTATTGGTAGCAGTTTTTGTAAAAACTGTGAATAAATTGCATATATAAAAAATGATTTTATTTGAAAAATAATAAATAAGATTACTAAATAAGACAGAAAATTTGTGGTTTCCCGAAATGCGCATTTTTTGAATTTTTGTGCATATCTTGCGCATATTTCGTAATTTTTTACCGCATATATATGCGAATATTTCATCAAAATTGATCGCATATAAATCCGCTCCCTAGTCATTGTATTCTGTTGGCTGATTCCAATGATTTGAGCCGCCGTACGACACGTTGGGACCAATGGGAGTGAAGATACGTAACTAATACCTATCAAGAGGTTTACTCAAACTTCTTTTCTGTACTTATACCTACCACTCGGTATAAGTACAAAAAAGAAGTTTGTGTAAACCTTTGCACAACTGTGTAAATATTAAAGAAAAATCTAAAATATTAAAAAAAAAATAGTGGAATCCGTTAATCTGTTCTCGAAAAAATTAGCTATGAAAATGAGCATAATTTTCTATATCCCTAACTTTTGACGAGCAGTTTAGCTTAAATGGGGAAAAGCGGTAAGCTTAGACCAAACACCAGTAGGAGGCATTCAATTAATTGAGGAAAAAAATTAAATGGATAACAATATTCATTTCAGTTATAGAAAAGGCATTGCCCCGCTAGAATGGTTGAAATCACAAGTAACAATTAATAGTCCTACAAAAAAGACAGGCGCTTGAAAGTGATAAGACCATTGAACAATAAGCCTGCGAACTGCCTTTTAAACACATTCTTAAAAATAATCCATAACACAATTAAAAAAAGGTTTGTTAAGAAATTCTTTTATAGACTTCAGAAATTCAACAACTTCTCCTGATTATGTTTAAAAAACGTACGGAATGCACTAAATGAAAAAAAGAAGAAAAAGATTTATCATACCGTTATACTCTAATATATTCTTACGTTGAATATTTGATGCTTCCCTGTAGAGTATAAAACGGACAGTTGTGTTTTTCCCGTGAGCTGCCTTGTTTAGTCTTCTTTGTCGTTCTATTCGTTAAATCCTATCCTCTCAAGTCACAGCGTCAGAAAGCAGTGGGTATATGCAGTGAACGGGAGGCCTATGTCGAGCAGTGAACGTTGGGGCCCTTTCGCGTTTATCATATGTAGAGAAGTCGCTTGTCAAAAACTGGACGTATGTAATCGTATTCTATTTGTTAAATACTCTCACCTAATATGTCATACCATGTGTGTTAATCCATTTTTTTTCTACAATTTTAAAGTGTTATTACATGCCGTCATTTTCATTTGTCTACACCATCTTATTCTGCCAGTTAAATCCCATCATTTCAGACGCTGTACGTCACGATTGAACCAATAGAACCGTAGATACAAGACTAAGGCCCTTTTGACATGATGCTGTAATTGATTTTCATACGTCATTGTATTATATTAGTCAAATCCAGTTATTTTAGGTGCTGTACGCCACGATTGGACCAATAGGAGCGAAGATACGTAAATAAGGCCCTTTTGACATATTGCTGTATTTGATTTTTCTGTGTCATTGTATTCTGTTCATTAAACCCTACCATTTGAGCTGCTGTACGTCACAATTGGACCAATAGGACTAGATATACATAACTAGGGCCCTTTTGACTTGTTGCTGTATTTGATTTTTCTGTCTCATTGTATTTTATTTGTCAAGTCCTATTATTTGAGATGCCGTACGTCACGATTGGTCTTATAGGACCGAAGATACGCGACTAAGGCCCTTTTGACATGAGGTTGTATTTGATTTTTCTCTCATTGTATTCTGTTTGTCAAATCCTATCATTTGAGGTGCTATACATCACGATTGGACCAACAGGACCGAAGATACATAACTAAGGCCCTTTTGACATATTGCTTGTTTGATTTTTCTGTGTCATTGTCTTCTATGATGTCTAAGGCATATCTCTGATATGCCCTATTTTTAAATTGGACTTCGTAAGTCCTAGGTTTTCACCCACAAGCTTTTATTTGACACCTCATTTGTCATTCTACCCGGTATAATGGCGGAGGAGTTATATTGGCGGTCGTACGGACCGACAGAAAGAGTACCCAGCTCAAATATCTCACCTTTAGTACCATCCTTGGATTATAAGCTTTCATTTGACACCTCATTTATTATTATAGCTGGTATAATGATAGAAGAGTTACATTCGCGGTCGGACGGACCCACCGACAGACCGCCTAGGTCAAATATCTCACCTTTAGTACCATCCTTGTATTACCAGCTTACATTTGACACCTTATTTGTCGTTCTACCTGGTATAATGACGGAGAAGTTATATTCGCGGTCGTACGGACCGACAGAAAGATTGTCTAGGCCAAATATCTCACTTTTAGTACCATCCTTGGATTATAAGCTTTCATTTGACACCTTATTTATCATTCTACTTGGTATAAAGACGCAGAAGTTATAGTCGCGGTCGTACGGACCGGCGGAAAGACAGCTTAGGTCAAATCGCTCACCTGTAGTACCATCATTGGATTATCAGCTTTCATTTGACACCTCATTTGTCATTCTACTTGGTATAAAGACGCAGAAGTTATAGTCGCGGTCGTACGGACCGGCGGAAAGACAGCCTAGGTCAAATCGCTCACCTGTAGTACTATCATTGGATTATCAGCTTTCATTTGACACCTCATTTGTCATTCTACCTGGTATAACGACGGAGGGGTTATATGCGCGGTCGTACGGACCGACGGAAGGACAGCCTGGGTCAAATATCTCACCTTTAGTACCATCCTTGGAATATAAGCTTTCATTTGACACCTCATTTGTCATTCTACCTGGTATAATGACGGAGAAGTTATATTCGCGGTCGTACGGACCGACAGAAAGATTGCCTAGGCCAAATATCTCACCTTTAGTACCATCCTTGGATTATAAGCTTTCATTTGACACCTCATTTATCATTCTACCTGGTATAATGATTGAGGAGTTATACTCGCGGTCGGACGGACCGACGGACAGACCATGTAGGTCAAATATCTCACCTTTAGTACCATCCTTGGAATATCAGCCTTCATTTGACACCTCATTTCTCATTCTACATGGTATAATGACGGAGGAGTTATATTCCCGGTCGTACGGACCGTCGGAAAGACAGCCTAGGTCAAATATCTCACCTTTATTACCATCCTTGGAATATAAGCTTTCATTTGACACCTCATTTGTCATTCTACCTGGTATAATGATGGAGGAGTTATATTGGCGGTCGGAGGGACCGGCGCACAGATCGCCTAAGTTAAATATCTCACCTTTAGTACCATCCTTGTATTATAAGCTTTCTTTTGACACCTCATTTGTCATTCTACCTGGTATAATGACGGAGGAGTTATATTCGCGGTCGGAGGGACCGACGGAAAGACAGCCTAGGTCAAATATCTCACCTTTAGTACCATCCTAGGATTATCAGCTTTCATTTGACACCTCATTTGTCATTCTACCTGGTATAATGACGGATAAGTTATATTCGCGGTCGGAGGGACCGAGTCACAGACCGCCTAAGTCAAATATCTCACCTTTAGTACCATCCTTGTATTATAACCTTTCTTTTGACACCTCATTTGTCATTCTACCTGGTATAATGACGGAGGAGTTATATTTGCGGTCGGAGGGACCGACGGAAAGACAGCCTAGGTCAAATATCTCACCGTTAGTACCATCCTTGGATTATATGCTTTCATTTGACACCTCATTTGTCATTCTACCTGGTATAATGATGGAGGAGTTATATTCGCGGTCGTAAAGACCGACGGACAGACCGCCAAGGTCAAATATCTCACCTTTAGTACCATCCTTGGATTATCAGCTTTCATTTGATACCTCATTTGTCATTCTAGCTGGTATATTGACGGAGGAGTTGTGGTTACAGACAGACGGACAGACGGACGTGGATAATACAAAGTTTTCACATTTTTTCAAAATTGGGTGAAAACAATAAAACATGATGCCAGACTGATTTCTTTATGAAAATAATATATACATTCTCAAATTGTCTATTTTTCGTTGTGAATAATATTGTATTCAACAGTGATGCCAAAATGATTGATAATGAAAGTGGGATATACGTTTTCATGTATATAACGGCAGCGACAAAACGGTAAAACACTGAACTAAATGTATATAATATTTTCACTGTACGATCATTTTGGACTCAAACATTTTATGGAATAAACTTATATAACTTAGTAAGAGGTAAACAAGGAAAGCTGATATATTAAAGTAACATCAAGGAATCAAATCTCTAACTACCGAGCTGATTAGACTTCTGGTAGCAAGTACAGGAATAAAGTTATTAAGGTAGTGTAAAGTGGCATCGATATACAGATGCCACTTTGCAAGACGATGCCAAATCGATGGTAAATGCATAATGTATCGATGCCAAATTGATAGTAGGATGTATATATATATATATATATATATATATATATATATATATATATATATATCAAGTAGTGACTCTTGAGGATGCAGTCAGTTTATTTGGCCCACAAGACAAAGAAAACTCTTTGACTTACTGTCAAGCTTTCGAATTATATTTAATTCTTTTTCAAGACATCTACAAAATTTATAAATATAAAAATTAAGTAATTACAATGTATATTTTGTTTACTCACTAGTCGTTGAGATTGATTGAAAAAGTTGAAACTTTACTAAAAAGACAATCACACACATATTAAAATATTTAAATAATTTTAGCCAATCTATTACATTATGTTGTGTCCATGGTTCGTTGTTCAACATGTATGAAGTGTATACCATTTCTTTAGATCGAAAGCAAAACCAGTAACAATAGTTTTTTTATAATTACAGTTATTAATTTGATTGATGTAAAGTAAATTAGTCCAGTCAATATGTCTACCAGCATAAAATGAATTTTTAATGGTGGAATGTACGATAGAAAATCAGATTATGATGTTGTGTCAAATGTTTGTTGGTATGCTAATATGTAACAATAAATGTTACTTAATTTGTCTATATCTGACTTTCTATTTATACATTTTCTATTTTTCTGGATGTGTGTCATTTCTACAAATAACCTTTTCTGTTCATTTTTCACCCTCTCTAAGATTGACGCTTGTGAAAAATTAAATGTATGATTTAGATTAATTGAGTGATCTGCTAATGCACAAGCTTGCGATTTTTTTGTATTAATATCACTTCTGTGGGAAATTATTCTGCTGTGTAATGTCCGAGATGTTTCTCCTATGTAAACCTTATAGCAGTCTGAGCAAGGTATTTGATACACAACTTTTGAACTTTCCTTAGTCGTAAGTGGATCTTTAGTTTTGGTGTATAAATGTGCTATAGTTTTAACGTTTCTGGTAGCAATTTTTATGTTTTCGAGTCCTTTAAATAATTTGAGAAGTTTTGGTGTTAAGAATGGAATATAAGGTAAAGATCCAAATGTTTGTGGTGTTGTTGGTACTAAGGTGTCGATTGTTGGGCTAGTGTTTCTTTCTTGGCTTGCCATATTCACTGTGGGTTGTTCTTTATTGTTGGTATTGTCAATCAATGTGATGGAAGCTGGAGAGGTAGCAGTACTAAAAATTAATTTATTAAGTAGTCCTATTGGATAAGAGTTTTCCATTAATATGTTTTTTAGTCTCTTCAAACTATTTTCTCTATATGTTGGATGAGATATTTTTATTACTCGACTTTTTAGTCCCAAAATTAAGTTTATTTTCATTCTTGTAGGATGTTCCGATAGGACTACTTAATAAATTAATTTTTAGTACTGCTACCTCTCCAGCTTCCATCACATTGATTGACAATACCAACAATAAAGAACAACCCACAGTGAATATGGCAAGCCAAGAAAGAAACACTAGCCCAACAATCGACACCTTAGTACCAACAACACCACAAACATTTGGATCTTTACTTTATATTCCATTCTTAACACCAAAACTTCTCAAATTATTTAAAGGACTCGAAAACATAAAAATTGCTACCAGAAACGTTAAAACTATAGCACATTTATACACCAAAACTAAAGATCCACTTACGACTAAGGAAAGTTCAAAAGTTGTGTATCAAATACCTTGCTCAGACTGCGATAAGGTTTACATAGGAGAAACATCTCGGACATTACACAGCGGAATAATTTCCCACAGAAGTGATATTAATACAAAAAAATCGCAAGCTTGTGCATTATCAGATCACTCAATTAATCTAAATCATACATTTAATTTTTCACAAGCGTCAATCTTAGAGAGGGTGAAAAATGAACAGAAAAGGTTATTTGTAGAAATGACACACATCCAGAAAAATAGAAAATGTATAAATAGAAAGTCAGATATAGACAAATTAAGTAACATTTATTGTTACATATTAGCATATCAACAAACATTTGACACAACATCATAATCTGATTTTCTATCGTACATTCCACCATTAAAAATTCCTTTTATGCTGGTAGACATATTGACTGGACTAATTTACTTTACATCAATCAAATTAATAACTGTAATTATAAAAAAACTATTGTTACTGGTTTTGCTTTCCATCTAAAGAAATGGTATACACTTCATACATGTTGAACAACGAACCATGGACACAACATAATGTAATAGATTGGCTAAAATTATTTAAATATTTTAATATGTGTGTGATTGTCTTTTTAGTAAAGTTTCAACTTTTTCAATCAATCTCAACGACTAGTGAGTAAACAAAATATACATTGTAATTACTTAATTTTTATATTTATAAATTTTGTAGATGTCTTGAAAAAGAATTAAATGTAATTCGAAAGCTTGACAGTAAGTCAAAGAGTTTTCTTTGTCTTGTGGGCCAAATAAACTGACTGCATCCTCAAGAGTCACTACTTGATATATAAATCTACAGTCAAGAATACCACCATCTTATATATATATATATATATATATATATATATATATATATATATATATATATATATATATATATATATAGACCCATACTTACCTTCGGTTGCGAATCATGGACATTAACAGAGAGGCAGAATACAAGCGACGGAAATGAAGTATCTAAGAAGAGCGAGAGGAGTCACAAGACTTGACAGGGTAAGAAATGAGCAGATAAGAGAGGATCTGGAAGTGGAATCAATTTTAGAATTCATAGAAAAAAGACAAATCATCTGGTGGGGATATTTACAAAGACTAGACGATAGAAGACCGGTAAAAATGATTTGGGAATCGAGAGTAAATATCAAGAGGATAAGGTTATCTAAGTCTGACCGACCTTTTGCCAAGAATAGATATAATAAACATTTTATTTTCAAAGTGAATTTTTGTTAAATTAATCTTAATTAACATTTTGGGATAAGGACAAGGGTCACACTAATCTCATTTAAGTGTTTTTCTTAGCCATTTTTATTAATTTTTGATTACCTATATACCCACCCCACACGGTAAGGCAAGCATGTAGGCAATCAAAAGGAAAGACATTTAAGGTTACAAGCCTAATCTAGTCATTCTATTGGGACCGTGCAAGTTCGGCAAAGCGACACCTATTTCTACGCTCTGCAACTTTATTCGCACTTTTAATTATATTGGCCAATTATATTAGTCCTGGTTACTGGGTAATTGTCAAGGCCATAGCCCAAAAAAATAATAAGAAGAATAAATAAGATTCAGGTTATGTTATTAAAACGTAAACAATTGTATGTAGTAAATAAAATTCGTTATTAAAATGCAGTACTGCAAGCAAAGTACAATTAATTAAATTTACCTTTATATAATAATTGCATATCATATCAATATTGTGGAGCAACATATAATTTTTCTTGTTCAATGACAGTAGATATAAAATGTACGTCAATTTGACAATTTCAATTGACAATATGAATTTTTTAAGAAAGTTGCAATATTTCTCCGCTATTCGCGCACGATCGTTTAACGTATCCCTTTCAAGTACTTGCACACCGCAAATAACTTAATTTTACAGTCATATAGGAAAAACAAAATAAAATCAAAAATACGTTTATCATTCAGTGCCAAAAGATACATAACATTATAGGGACCATAAACGTTTAAACTTCTTAAATTTTTTGTAACAATGTCCGACTGATGTGTGTACTTACAATTAAAAAATATATGATCAAGTCCGCCGTTTCATTGCAAATATCACAAAGATCGTTATCAATTATTTTTATTTTGTATAAATGTGCCGGATAGCAAGCATGTCCAAACTTCATCCGAGATATGGTTGTTATGGAACTTCTCGGATAATCGTAATTTTTAAACCAGTAATTTTTCGAATATCGGGTTCTAGCAATGTATATCTTGTGCCTTTTGTCAAAATAAAATGTTTGTATTGTTTAGACCATTTTTTATATAAATTGTCCTTAGCAATATTTATTCTCTCATCTAATGTTAATAAGAGTGTAACATCTTCTCCCAACTGTATGCTTTCTTTAGCCGCTTTATCAACTTGTTCATTGAATGTGGTACCTGAGTGTGCTTTCACCCACACAAAAATAAATTTTCTAGTTTTTTGCATTTGAGAGAGCAAAGTTTTTATTTTGGCTATGTAAGGATGACTATATGCGGAGTTGATTTGTAAATGTGATTGTAAACTATTTAAAACCGAAAGTGAATCAGAAAAAATTATGGAATAAGAAATGTTATTTTCCATTAAAAATTATATAGCTTTCAAAATAGCAAACGCTTCTGCTGTAAAAATGCATGTTTTTCTACTCAATTTAAATCTGCGTTGTACTTGCAGTGGGACAATAAACGCTGCACCTGTGCCATAAGGATCTTTTGATGCATCTGTGTAAATAGCAGTATACATTTGATATTTGTTTAATATCTGATTGATTATTTCATTATTAAGATATCTTAATTCAGAATATCTAGGTACCTGAATGTTCAACAATATAACATCTAAGTTGACTTTAACTGTTGTAGGGGAGAAATCTACTGAGTTTCTAAATCTTCACATAAAGGAGGTGAGTTTCTATTAGACCAGTATGATCCTGTAAGGTCCTGAATATTTCGGGTGGAGATCTTTTGAGTAATTGATGAATTTTTGACTTTGCACTTGATTATCATTTTTTCTGCCAATAATTGCCTTCTCAGCTCTAATGGAGGTTCCACAGTTTCTACTCTTAACGGTTCAATTGGAGTTGATTTCATTGCACCAATGCAGAGTCGCAAAGCTTTGTTTTTTAAAGTATCTAGTTTTTTTAATAAGTTATTACCAGCACTGCCATATAGGAAGCTGCCATAATCTATAATGGATCTTATAATATATGATTTATAAAAAGTCAAGGCTGTTTGGGACTTCGCCCCCCACCATGTCCTCATAATACATTTCAAGAAGTTTAATCCCTTACTACATTTTTGTAAAATTTCTTCAATGTGTGCTCTAAAGGTTAATTTTTTATCTAGAGTGATTCCGAGATATTTTATTTGGTTGGTTAAAGAAAAATTAATATTATTCAGCTGTATGGTCGTACAATTTGGAATATTGTGTCGGGTGAAAATGACCACTTCTGATTTATGCGGAGATAAATCAAAACCTAGATTACTTATATTCTGGATGAAAGGTGTACTGCTGTATTCAAACTTTGTAAACTTTTATCATAACTTCTTATATGTGTGTAAAAAACGAAATCATTAGCGTACTGAATAATATTTGCATTAGGTGAAATATTGTGTAAATCATAGGTGTATATATTGAAAAGTAATGGCGATAAAACCGATCCTTGAGATAAACCCTTTGTTACCAAACGATATTCAGAAATGATGCCGTTATCTTTTCTGATTGCTACTGATCTATTTATGTAGAGTTTAAGTATGGTGTCTGCTACTTCTTCTGGAATTTGTAAGTTGATCATTTTATTTCGTAGTATAGTCCAGTCTACACTATCATAAGTTCCTTTTATATCAAGAAATAATGAAGCTTGGTAGTCATTTCGAGAAAGACACAGCTGTATATCTGTAACCAGTTGACCAACAGCATCACCAGTGCCATAATTGATTTTAAAACCGACTTTGAGGAAAAGCATTTGTGTTCTTGAACCACCATTCCAATCTGTTTTTGACAATCCTTTCAAACATTTTTAATATACATGGTAGCAAAGAAATGAGTCTGTATGATTCGCTTTCATCTGGGTTTTTATCGGGTTTCAGAATAGGCACAACAATAACTTTTTTTCACTCTTCGATACATTCACCGCATATCCAAATGTCGTTCATTATTTGGGTTAAAAATATTTTAGAATTAATTGGTAAATGATAAAGCATAGGATATCGAATTTGATCATATCCAGGAGAGGTATTTTTTCTATTATCTAATGCAAAGTTAATTTTATTTAAACCTATAGGCTCTAAAAATATACGATGATTTTTCTTGTTTTGTTCTCGCTTGGTCATTAAATGGTTTATATTGTTATACACTATACACCATTGGTGGAGCTATTATATCGAAAAAAGGATCTTGATAGTTCGAGTTACCAGATTTCTTAGTGGTTTTGTTATGTCATTGCATTTTTTTTTGCTTGGGTCTAGAGCTCTGTAACTGGAGTATTTTTGTTTAAATTCGCACACCACATACGCCAGTTATATTTAGCTTGTTCTTTGAGATACTTCTTAACTCTGGCTATAACTTCTTTGCACATTATGTAATTTTCCAGAGTCCTATTTATTTTATAAATATGCAGTTTGTGTTTTCTCTCTTATATAGCTGCTTCACATTCGTTGTCCCACCAAGGTGGCAACACTTTTGTGAATTTATTTCTAGGAGCCTTGTTTATAGGTATTGCTGTTGAGGCCTCAGCGTTAATCCCTTCTATTAAAAAATCGTATTTAGATTGCGTTGTATTATCTTCAGGATGATTTTCGGTAAAAAATGTACACGCTGTATCTTCGTATATACCCCAGTTTGCCTTGCGTACATTCCATTTAGTCTTAGGGTTGAAAGTTGTATCATTTGGATGTAAATGTTTGTCTATTTCGATAATAACTGGGAAATGATCTGATCCCATCACATCCTTAAGTGTATACCGCTCACAATCAATAGCAAGATCTGATGACGAAAATGTTAAGTCAACCACAGATCTAATGTTATTTCTTGTAAATCTGGTAGGTTCTCCAGAATACAAAAGCACTAGATCAGTATTCTCAAGAATGTCTAATACCTGAGTTCCTTTGGGATTTATTTTATATGAGCCCCACATCTCATGGTGTGCATTGAAGTCGCCTCCTATAATACCTGTACCATTTAGTGTGTTTAATAAATTTTCCCAATCTGAGCGGCTTGTCCTTATGTGGGGTGGGCAGTAGACTTAGATACCACACATTAATATTTCATTGGAAAATTTTTGACAAACATTAGCTAGAGCAGGGGTCACCAATTACACTGGGGAACACATTTTTTGTTGAGTTAGATCTGACACTTGTTTTTCGCTAATTTTTGGCGTCTGAATTTAAGAATAACCTCAAATTTTGTCTATCACAATTTTGTCTATCACGTCAACTTTTTAACCTGAGGTGCCCATTGAGTGGCCATATCTTACTTTATGAGGTGCCCATGCTTTATCTTTATCACCAAGTTTCACTTTAAAATAGGCAAAATATGCTTGTCTGACAAATGTACTGATGTTTGTCTTTTGACTACGAATGGTAAAACTGCCACATATATAACAAAACGAATGGGGCCTGTTTTCGCACTTACGACGTGTAGGAGCAGAGGTAGTCATAAGGAAACGATTCAGTTCAAACACACTAAGTAGTTCTATACACTTCAGTAACGAAATACTAAATACTGCTAACCGACACACAACGTTTTATCACAATATTAACTGAGTATAACAGACGTAACTGAACAGGAACAGGCATGTCTAGACCAGTTGCAGTTATCAGCGCGTCATTCCTCTAAACCCACATAGAAAACGAACGTGACGTGATAGAAGAAAACTAAAAACAGTTTTGAAACCAGCATGCCTAATTCTATAGAAAACAGCTAAAAAATCTAACTCAACAGAAATTAAGTTTCAAATTGTTCCCCAGTGTAATTAAATAACTCGGTGACATAAAAGCTTTCTTGGTTTAGATTATAGTTACAGAAGCCGGTGAAAATTAAACGAATATTTTAACAACAATTCAATTGTTAATTAATAATTTACGGTCGCAATAATAACCAAAATAATTATGATACACTAATCAAACTTTGAAATCTTATAAAGATGAGATGCCTATTTAATATTTTGTCGACAACATATAAATTTTTAATTTTTTTGAATAATCTTAAATGTTTAAAAAAATAGTTATAAACAAATTAACGTTTCTCAGAAAGTTTTTATTATATTCTAATTTTAAAAAATAAGTAAAATGCGTATTTCAATGATCTTGAAAATGAATGCTTTAAAACTTTTTTCCAACCATTTGCAAATAAGTTATGAAACAGCAAAGTAAACATACGATAATTACGTTGTTTATAATTTTTTTTTAATTTCAAAGCGTAAAAGTGAGTTTAAAGTACAAGCTAATTACTTACAAAAAATATCGATTATTAGTTTAATGGTTATATTTTAATTAAAGATTATAAATATTTTTTTGTAATTTACACGCGCGAAAGTAAACAATACAGTACCGTAGCTATGTATTATGTATTATACCCGTCCACATACACAACTCACGCGAGTTTAAAGCGTGTCAGTCGCTTCGAGTAAACATCTCCGGCTCTGTATCAAGCCTACTTTCGCGCTAAAAATTACAAAAAAAAAACATTTTTAATCTTTAAAATATAACCATTGAACTAATGTTTGATATTTTTTGAGAGTAATTAGTTTGTACCATAAACTCACTTTTAAGCTTTGAAACAATTAAAACAAATTATAAACAACGGAGTAATCTTATGTTTACGTTTCTGTTTCATAACTTTTTTGCAAATGGTTGGAAGAAAATTTTAAAGCATTAATTTTCAAGACCTTTGAAATACGCATTTTAAGTATTTTTTAAAATTATAATAAACAATTTCTGAGAAATGTTAATTTGTTTATAACTATTTTTTTTAAACATTTAAAGATTATGCAAAAAAATTAAAAATTTATATTTTGTCGACGAAATATTAAATAGGCATCACATCTTTATAATCTTTCTAAGTTTGATCAATGTCTCATGATTATTTTGGTTGTTATTGCGACTGTAAATTGTTAATTAACAATTGAATTGTTGCTAAAATATTCGTTTAATTTTCACCGGCTTCTGCAGTCATAATCTATACCAAGAAAGCGTTTATTTCACCAAGTTATGTAATTATTGATAAATAATTACTTGCCCAAAAAATTTATTTGAAAATTCGAGATTATGTTGGAAAAATCCACATTTTCCGAGGAAAATTGTCATCGGAGCAAATCGGAAAAAACATGCCTCTATGTAGAATTAAATTGGGGTGAATTTTTATTTGAGTGTTTTTGGTGTAAACTTAAAATCTTCGGAGTTATAGACCAATAATTGAAAAAAACATGATTTGGGGGCGCCATTTTGTTAATAAAAAAAAGTAGCACACTATCTGCGGACTTTGCATACCTATATTATTAATATATAGGATCATAATATTCGATTCCAGCAATAAAATTGCTGATAAATAACCTTTCTTTGTACTTTACTAATTAGACTAGCGTATTATAACTTTTTTTTTTCAAAATTTAAAGATTATGCAAAAAAACGAAAAATTTATATTTTGTCGATAAAATATTAAATAAGCATTTCATCTTTATAATCTTTATAAGTTTGATCAATGTATCATGATTATTTTGGTTATTGCGATCGTAAATTGTTAATTAACAATTGAATTGTTGTTAAAATATTCGTTTAAGTTTCACCAGCTTCTGGAATTACAATCTATACCAAGAAAGCTTTGATGTCACTAAGTTATTTAATTATTGATTAATAATTACTTACCTAAAACTTTTTTTGAAAATTAGAGATTTTGTTGGGAAAACCCGCATTTTCCGAGGAAAATTTTCGTCGGAGCAAATCGGGAAAAACATATCTCTATGCAGAATTTAATTGCGGTGAATTTTTATTTGGGTGTTTTTATTGTAAAGTTAAAATCTTCGGAGTTATAAAGCAATAATTGAAAAAAATACGATTTGTCGGCGCCATTTTGTTTATAAAAATAGTAGCACACTATCTGCGGACATTGCATACCTATATTATTAATATATTATAGGATCTTATAATTCAATTCCAGCAATAAAATTTCTGGTAAATTACTTTTCCATGAATTTTGCTAATTAGCCCAGAGTATATGCCCATATAGCGTAAAGCAACAATTAATCTGTAAAGAACAATATTGTTTAAATATAAATACTGTTAATTCAATCATCATATACCTGTTCGCACTATTGATGCTTTCACTCAAAGATGTATTTTTCCCAATGTCCTCTTGTACACAATTTAGTTATTATTAGGGCTTTCACTTCATGGAAAAAGTCAAGGTCTAGCCTACATTCTTTCTTTTCTATTTTTTCTGCCTGATATGCCCGAACAGTGGTAATAGGTGCCCTACTTGACAACAAAGTCACAACTTCCTTTCAGCCTTTTCATTTAATTTTCAATTTTTATTGGGGATAAGAAAATTTTGTATTTTAAATAAGTACAAACAAGTTAGACAACTCTTAATACATAAAATTTGATCATACGTAAGAGGATGGTGGATGCCTCTGAAGCGGATTGAAATATTATAGTCCTGTCGCCAGGGGGGGTACAACGGCCTCGTTAATTCAGATGGACTTACCCAAGTTTCTTTTATGTATTTTGACCCGTAGAAAACGAATTTTTTGGGTAACAGTTGATCCGGATGTCGATAAGATTGTTATAGACCAAGAACTTGAGGAATCAAATAACAGCGATTTTTGGCAAAACAAAACAATATTTTGTATTTTTTGGGTCATTTTAAGCAAAAAATATTTCTACAAGTTTTTTAGTAGGATGCAGAGTTTTCGAGATAAACCCGGTTGAACTTTCAAAAAATCGAAAAACTGCAATTTTTAAACCCGAATAACTTTTGATTAAAAAATAAAATAGCAATTCTGCTAAGCGCCTTTGAAAGTTCAAGTCAAATTATGTCGGTTTTGATTATTTGCATTGCTAAAAATTTATTGTGTTATTGTTAAACAAAGCTACAAACAACTAGTGCGTGAGTGATGTTTCTATGATTTCTCATTTAAAATCGAACGAGTAGGTAGAATAGGTACTAGTGCAATCAAGACTATTTCTACGTTACATGCGTTAAAACGCATGTAAAAGCACGGGAAACCCTACGTGTTTATAGCTTTGTTAAACAATAAAAAAATAAATTTTTACCAATGCAAATAATCAAAACCGATATAATTTGACTTAAACTTTCAAATGCGGTAAGCAGACTTGCTATTTTATTTTTTAATCAAAAGTTATTCGGGTTCAAAAATTGCAGTTTTTCGATTTTTTTAAAGTTCAACCGCGTTTATCTCGAAAACTGTGCATCCTACGAAAAAACTTGTAGAAATATTTTTTACTTAAAATGGCCCAAAAAATACAAAATATTGTTTTGTTTTGCCAAAAATCGCTGTTATTAGATTCCTCAAGTTCTTGGTCTATAACAATCTTATCGACATCCGGATCAACTGTTACCCAAAAAATTCGTGTTCTACGGGTCAAAATACATAAGAAAACCTTGAGTAAGTCCATCTGAATTAACGAGGCCGTTGTACCCCCCCTGGCGACAGGACTATTAACTGTCTTTCATATTAAAACTACTTTTGGGATACATAGTAGAGAAAACCAACTGTGATAAAAGAACTGAAGATGCGTATCAATGAAATTGTCTTTTGAATATTTATTTGTATTTGGCACTGTTTTTAGATGCAAATATATTTTTGCTACATCTTCCGTTCTGCGAGACATAATGCTGATGTCAACAGCGTAGGTGACCATCTATATTGATTTATTTGTTTGCTCTTCCTATATTCAACTGTCTTATCACATATGGTCAACCTAATGTGAAAATACATCGGTCCAAAATACCTGATTTTACAAACTATGTATAACTCCAGTTGAATATAAATAAATATAATGTGAAAATTTCACAAGTCCCTAAACAATTATTATCAAATGTTTAATTATCAAACAACGCGTTGTTGAGTAGTTTAGGTACCTGTATAGTAGTTTAGGCAAATAAATTGGACTAAAAATGGCGGATAATAGCTGAATTATGGTAGTCGATAATGTAGATTCCTTCGACATAATGTCTGTGTCGTCAAGGCAAATTTAATTAAAAATGGCGAATTACTGCCGGATAATAGTTGAATCGTTGACTGATAAATATAGGGGAAGATACGAAAGCCTATGCATTATTTTTCCCCTTTAAAATCTGCCAATAAAGTGGCGCGCCTGGCGTAAATTTGTTGGAACTAGCCAAGAATAGTATTTATTTTATGTGGCCCGTATTCAAAATTTTAACGCAGCAGTCGCTAGCGTACTAGTCCTGTCGCCAGTGGGGGTACAACGGCCTCCTTAATTCAGATGGACTAACCCAAGTTTTTTTATGTATTTTGACCTGTAGAACACGAATTTTTTGGGTAACAGTCGATCCGGATGTCGATAAGATTGTTATAAACAAAGAACTTGAGGAATCACATAACAGCGATTTTTCGCAAAACAAAACATGTTTTTGTATTTTTGAGGTCATTCTCAGCAAAAAATGTTTTCACAAGTTTTTTCGTAGGATGCATAGTTTTCGACATAAACGCGGATCAACTTTCAAAAAATCGAAAAATTGCAATTTTTGAACCCGAATAACTTTTGATTGGAAAATAAAATAGCAATTCTGCTTACCGCATTTGAAAGTTCAAGTCAAATTCTATCGGTTTTGATTATTTTCATTGCTAAAAATTAATTTTTTTATGGTTAAACAAAGCTATAAACACATAGTGATTGAATGATGTTTTCAATGCATTTCTCATTTGAAATCAAACGAGTAGGCGCTCATACTACAATTTCTACGTACATTAAAACGCATGCATTGGGCATGGGAAACACTATGTGTTTATAGCTTTGTTTAACAAATAAAAACTTAATTTTTAGCAATGCAAATAATCAAAACCGATAGAATTTGACTTGAACTTTCAAATACAGTAAGCATAATTGCCATTTTATTTTTTAATCAAAACTTATTCGGGTTCAAAAATTGCACTTTTTCGATTTTTTGAAAGTTCAACCGCGTTTATCTCGGAAACTGTGCATCCTACGAAAAAACTTGTAGGACCATTTTTTGCTGAGAATCACCCAAAAAATACAAAAAAATGTTTCGTTTTGCGAAAAATCGCTGTTATGTAATTCCTCAAGTTCTTTGTTTATAACAATCTTATCGACATCCGGATCAACTGTTAACCAAAAAATTCATGTTCTACGGGTCAAAATACATAAAAAAAACTTGGGTAAGTCCATCTGAATTAAGAAGGCCGTTGTACCCCCCCTGGCGATAGGACTATACCTATTGTTGATAATTTTAGATGATGGTCTATCGTCATTTGTTTATTTGCATAAACATGTTTAGCTTATTTGTTTGTTTTCAGCTCATATTGACTGAATGGAAATTTATTATTCTATAATTTAACATTTATTATCCAGATTTAGCCATACGGCTCACACTCCCTCTAGGGGGAAAATTGACTCATCCCAGATACCTACGGTATCAAAAGGATTGAGCTCTGGTGGGACTCTTTCCGTGTTATCGAGCCCTAGGTGACTTAATATGCTGGAGTATCTCCCAGAAATTTTCGTACACATCTGGCCGTCGCAAGTAGTACAGCTTTCTGCATGGTCTTATAAAGGTGTTCATTTAGACCCAGCTTTTTTATGTTTTCGAGGAGGTTCTTCGGAATGACTCCAGTGGTAGACATAATAATAGGTATCATCTGGGTACTTTGCATTCTCCATGGTCTTCGTATTTGAATTTCCAGATCTCTGTACTTGGCGATCTTTTCAGTAAATTTACTGCGTAGATTATTATTGTTAGGTATCGCCACATCAATTAGTGTTGTTTGTCTTGTTAATTTATTAACTAGTACGAGATCTTGTCTATTATGTGCCACTGTTTGGTCTGTGAGCACAGCGCGATCCCAGTATAGCTTGTAGTTGCCATCCTCAAACATACTCTCAGGGACGTATTGATAATATGGGAGATGGTCCGTTTGGAGAAGTCCCAGCTTGATAACTATCTCTTGATGAAGGATTTTTCCCATTGCTTCATGCAGTTCCTTGTATTCAGTTGCAGCAAATGCCTGGCAGTCCCCTGTAAGATGTTGGATGGTTTCTTGGGTTCGGCATCCATATCGGCATTTGTCGTTCTGGATCTGAGGGTCTTTGACGATATATTTCAGGTAATTTTTAGTTGGTATAACCTGATCCTGAATGGCCAATAATAAACCTTCTGTTTCAGGGAACATCTTTCCTGATGTCAACCAATAGTTCGACGCCGTATTGTCGACATAGTCTTGGCTGATCTCATTCGGATGTCGCCCGTGCAGAGGTTTGCCCATCCAGGTGCGCATTTTTTCATCCTTAGTAAGGTGGTTTATGCGCATTTCTGGTTCCCTCAGTTTGATCGGTGTTGTGTCATATACTGCGCAAATAGCGCGGTGTAGAGTGATGTCTCAGCCTGCATCTGAAAATAAATCCTTAAATTAGCAATCTGTTTATCTAATTGCTCACATATATTCATAAGTCCTCTTCCTCCTAAATACAGCGGTAATGTCGTTCGTTCTACTGCACTTTTTTGTGAGGTGTGTTCGTACTTTTTCGCTGAAGATTTTCTATATCCGTTTTTGTCCACTTAACAATACCAAATGAATAGCTAAGCGCGGAACAAGCGTAGGTGTTTAGTGCCTTAAACAAATTTTTACTGTTAAGCAGTGAACGAAGCAGCTGTTTTACCCTTCGTATAAACTCAGTAGTTATCTCAGTTTTCATTTGCTTATGGTCAATTTTCCGCGCCTGCTTTACTCCAAGATATTTGTACATATCGTTTTCGCCCATGGCCTCGATGTTCCGGTCATTTTGCATATCGAATCCACCAGGCTGTACCTTTCCTCTGACTATATTCAAAACACGGCACTTGTCTAGGCCGAACTGCATACTAATATCATTAGAGAATGTTTCTACAGTTTTTAGCATTTGTTCTAGGTGTTCTCGAGTGGAAACCATTAATTTCAAATCATCAATATACAATAGATGATTGAGCTTCGCTACCACAGTATTATTGTTTTTAATGCTAAAACCTGAGTCAGTAGAGTTTAAGGTTCAAAGCTAAACAGAACCACAGTGGACTCAACGAGTCTCCTTGAAACAGGCCCCGGTTGATTGCGATATTTTCCGTTTCGATATTGTTTTCACCAGGTATTTGGAGGTGAATTTTAGTCTTCCAATCTGTCATTATATGCCTTAAAAAGGTCACTATATTATCATCGACTTTGTATATTCTCAATATATCTATAAGCCATTCATGCAGTACTGAATCAAAGGCCTTTTTGTAGTCAATAAAAGCAGTAAAAAGGTTTCTTTTTTTAGTGAATGCCTGGTTAGAAATGACTGAGTCGATGATAAGTTGTTCTTTGGAACCCATGGCACCTTTAGCGCATCCTTTCTGTTGAGGCTCTATGATATTGTTCAGTGCACAGTGTTGGTAGATACGCCGGGCTACACAGGATGTGACCAATTTATACAAAGTTGGAAGACAAGTAATTGGGCGGTATTTGGCTGGATCTTGGGTGTTATTTTGATCCTTCGGTGTTAAATAAGTGGCTCCCTGAGTTAGAAATAATGGTGTTTCCTGCGGATTAGAAATAACATTATTAATTAATGTTGAAAAGCAATCATGAACACTCCAAAACTTCTTAAGCCAGAAGTTTTGAACTCCGTCTGGTTCAGGAGATTTCCAGTTATGAAGCTCTTTGATGATATTTGAGACTTCTTCAGTGGTCAAGGGTTCATAGAGAGTAGTAGTGTTGTGTTGGCAGTTCTTTGTCGTATCTTCTATCCATCCAGCATTGTTGTTAAGAGCAGCTGGTGTGGAAAGTTGATTTCCCCAAAACTCATGAATTTCTTCTTGGCTTGGGTAAGACTTATTGAGATTTTCTACGGTGGAATTGAGTTTTCGATAGAAGGCTTTCTCAGCAGTCTCAAAAAGGGCATTGTCGGATTTTCGGTTGTTACTCACTTTGTACGTTCTTAGTCGTCCTGAATAAACGGAGAGTTTTTGTTTTAATGTATCCAGGCACTGTTGGGCTGTGTTGTTTTCTGGATCATATCTCGAGTGTCTTGCAGTACGCAGTATTATTTCTTCAGCTCTCCTGATAACTTTTCTACTTCTTACACCTCGTATATATTCGGTGACTTGACCAATATCCCTACGCAGTAATTCAAGCTTTCCGAGCAGTCTTTTTTCCCAGGGTGCAATTCTGTTATCAGTCCTTCTGTTGTTGGTACCCCGTCGTGTTCTGATCTTAATGCCCATTACATTAGTAATTGCTGTTGCTGCACAGTAGATTAGCATGTGCAAATATTCTAATGTGTGGGCTTCTACGACATAATTGGGTATGACTTCAGTGTTCACAATTTGTAACAGCGCCCCTAGTTTCTTAGAAGAGTTTATTCGTGGTAGCGGTGGTCCGCTAAGTGGGTTTGTTCCATTAAACTCCTGTACCGCACGTGCCATTTCGTTTACTAGGTTATCACGTAACTCGTTGTTTTCCTGCTCTGTATTGTCAGGTTGAGCTTCTTGTATGGCAAGCTCAGGAATCTGCTCATGAACTTCAACAGGGACTTGATATTCAATTACTACATTGTTATGAATCTCCCGTTCGACTTCGCTTCGGATGGTATTGAGTCTAGTCTCGGGGATAAGGTTGTTTCTTATAATTACCGGTATTGGTCTGATACTCGTTGCTCCGATACTTGAATATCTGGGTACGTCCTGCAAAATTCGGCATACAACTGTTGTTGGTAGCCGATTGTTTCTTGACCGAGGTTTGTCACCTTGTAGTAGAAGCGCACAATGTTTTCATTAATGGACACAGTCCATTTCATGCGCTGCCTCGGTCGTCCCGCTTGAGTGAGCGCCAGCTGATGTTCCAGCGCAGCACCTTCGGCGGGTGGAGCTCTTGTTGTTGTTTGGCTCGGTTGTGGTTATGGTTGGGCTGTAGCTGATTGTATGACAGGGGCCTCCTCAACACCCTGCCACCGACGTCCCGCATGCTGTCACGTCCAGCGCCGGCTCCAGACGTGCCCTGGCGATCCCCAGGCAGCGATCCTAAACATAAATTATTAATCTCCATTCTCATGGGTGTGCATTTTATACCTACTGCCAGGTGTCAGTTTTTGTTCCACGGCAAGTATCCCTGCTACTCTCTGGGTATTGGCGCTATCGAATACCCAGAAAGCATCCCCCATTCGCAGGGGGCTGCGCCTGGTAGAAGAACTGACAAAAAACTCCCACAGGTTACTATTACTAACAATATTATTAGATAATTATTATAGTTAATTACGCATAATACACATTATGGCAACAACACATATATAAAATTATTTTAAATACAATGTGTCTTCGAAAGTCGGCGGCATATTGGAAACTTTTTTGTTATTAATTTAACGGAAAACAGTTATATTGATTGTCTGTATTAATTTTTTTTTGTTTATTTCTGCAAAAATGTTGAAAAAATAAATTTACTATAAGTTTTTTTCGCTCAATATAAGTCAACACTAATTTTCGAGTTTATTTTTCGACAAAAAAGCACGTTTTTAGACGTATTTTCGAAAATAACTCAAAACGTAAGTATTTCATGGAAAAAAATATTCTTCGCAAAAATACAGCTTATAAAAAAGTGGAGAAGGTTTGGCAAATGATTAACACAATGAACGGGAAAAATAGAGAGATATTGCAGAGTCACTTTTGCACTAGCTATATTACAGTACGCGTTATTTTGACAGTAGAGCATGCGGAGATGTGAGATTTGGCTTACGCTGCGTTATTGTAAATAGTGCCTGCCGTTATTAGGGGGGCTGTTACGCTGTGCGGTATTCGCTGCGCTATTTTCTTTTTAGGTTGTGTTTGTTATTTATCTTTCATTTAAATCAAGTTTATTTGTAATAATTTTCTAAAATTAGTAGGTACCTCAGACAATAGCAAACACATCAGATTTAAGTCCGATGACGATTTTGTGTTTAATAAAACAAGGTTTAGGTCAAAATCAATTGACCTATTCAAAAAATTGGACGTTAGTTCAGAAAAACATGAAGAGTGCAACAGGAAAATCTTTTTCCACCTACCTCTACCGAAAGTATAATTTTCCGGACCTGATTGTAGGGAGCAAAGTTGTACTTTTCCTCCCTAGGGAGGAAAATATTTTTCCTCCCTAGGGAGGAAAAGTAAAAGTGACGTCTTGGTATTTCATTCATGAAATATAACTTATTGACGCCCTGTACAATATCTATTTTCTCTTACGTAAGTATCTACACATTTTAACGATTATTTAAAAACACTCTGTATTTTGCAGAATGGTAAAAAACAGTAAATTGTTATTCTGATTTAACAATGTTTACATTAATAATTTGACTTATATTTGACAGTTGACAGTTATATTGTACCTACTTGTTAGTTTCAGTTCTAATAAATTTTGTTGGTTAGTTACATAAATAAATTAAGTAAAAATGAAAAAATGACTTGTTATTTGAGGAAGGTGGAAAAACCATATGTATAACATGGGAGTAAAGTGCCTTTTCCTCCCTTGAATGATTACTGCCCTCCGCTACGCGTCGGGCAGTAAACTTCATTCTCGGGAGGAAAAGTAGCACTTTCCTCCCTTGTTATACAAATAGCTATTTCCACCTACCTCTACCGAAAGTATACTTTTCCAGACCTGATTGTAGGGAGCAAAGTCGTACTTTTCCTCCCTAGGGAGGAAAAGTAAAAGTGACGTCATGGTATTTCATTCATGAAATATAACTTATTGACGCCCTGTACAATATCTATTTTCTATTACGTAAGTATCTATACATTTTAACGTTTATTTAAAAACACCCTGTATTTTGCAGAATGGTAAAAAACAGTAAATTGTTATTCTGATTGAACAATGTTTACACTAATAATTTGACTTATATTTGACAGTTGACAGTTATATTGTACCTACTTGTTAGTTTTAGTTCTAATAAATTTGGTTGGTTAGTTACATAAATAAATTAAGTAAAAATGAAAAAATGACTTGTTATTTGAGGAAGGTGGAAAAACCATATGTACATGGGAGTAAAGTGCCTTTTCCTCCCTTGAATGATTACTGCCCTCCGCTACGCGTCGGGCAGTAAACTTCATTCTCGGGAGGAAAAGTAGCACTTTCCTCCCTTGTTATACAAATAGCTATTACTATAAGAACATTCAAGGATCATTTGTTTCTCTTGTTCGGTATTTCGAAGAAAATTCAAACCTTCCATTTAAATCAAATTTTTTATTTTGAGCATGTAATATATGTTCATCTCCCAGAATGTTATGCCCAATGATAAACTCGAAGTTTTCATCATTAGCATTGGTCAAAATGAGAGCTTCTAAGTCGTGATCTATTTTGAATTACATGCAAATTAGGAAAAGAACTAATCTTAATCGAGCCGTAAAAATACCGCAACCCAAATGTTAAGCAATGTCTGTATTTATGACATTTCTGAGAAATGTCAATTCTGTCAAAATAGCGCGGTGTAAATAGCGCAACGTAGGCTGTGTTAAATTTGCAATATCTCGCTAATCATTTAACATCATCCATTACCTAGAACGTGATAACCATATATTTATTCAACAAAGCAAGAAATAGCCTCCGTAATAGCAAACATATATCAACAACATAGCAGTGACTAAAATCTACCTATAAGTTTCCTAGTTCATAAAAACAAATTTAATAATGACGTTTAGAAACTTTTAAAAACTAAAAAAAAACTTTTTTTGAGTTTTATTATTGAAGGCAGTATACAACAATGGTTTGAAGTATTTTTATAAATAAAATAAGAATATTTCTAATGTCCGGATCGATATGCAAAGTTGAGGAATGAATTTTCGGATATCGTAAATCCGAAAAATGATGAAAAAAAATTAGCACTTTTTTTTTGTAAGGCTCCCCACCACTCCCCTCCCGCTACGATTTTTGGACGACCAAGTGATTTTGCATTAGAAACGAAAAAAAAAAATAGGTTTTACATTTTAGCAACAAAGTGCTCACGGGATAGCACAATAGGATACCGTTTAAACTCTAATATAAACCATTCAGATGCAAAATTTGTTTTAAGCGGTTTAGTCGAGCAATTCATTTGAAAACACATTTGAGAACCCACACTGGAGAAACACCTCACCAGTGTGAAATTTGTTTAAAACAATTCAGTGATTCACGTAATTTGAAAACACATTAAGAGTGCACACTGGAGAAGCACCTCATAACTGTGAAATTTGTTTAAAGCGATTTAGTCAAGCAAGTGATTTGAAAAAAGTTTTGAGAGTGCACACTGGGGAAAAACCTCACAAGTGTGAAATTTGTTTAAAACAGTTTATTACACAAGTCCATTGAAAAGACATTTAAGAGTGCACACTGGAGAAAAACATTAAAGTGTGAAATTTGTTTTAAGCAATTTAGTCGCTGATATAACTTAATTAGCCTATGAAATGCCAATAGTGTCAAAATTTTATAAATGCCATTAGTGTCAAAATTTGATAACAGTGGAGTAAACTTGCCTGAGGTTGGACCAATTACAAACAAAATTTGAATTACTCCTCTTGGTTTAAAAACAGACAGTCGAATGTATTTTTGGGAATATTAAAGCTATGCAATATTTGATATAACTTGTCTATTAATTTTAAACAAACATGAACTTTTAAAATATTTTAGGTTGCCCCAAGGAGGAGAACAAAATGGAAACTATGGAAACTTTACCTGCACATTCATCTCAGAAAGAAAACTACACAAGTCGACAAGCAGAAGGTAAAATATTAAACAAAAATGTGGAATTTGTGACTGGACAAAAAGCGTATAAATGCGAAATTTGTTTAAAGCAGTTTACTAGAAGCGATTGAGACTGCACACTGGAGAAAAACCTCACAAGTGTGAAATTTGTTTTAAACAGTTTTCTGCTTCAAATAATTTAAAACGACATACGAAATCACACACTGGAGAAAAGCTTTACAAGTGTGAAATTTGTTTAATACAATATGGTAAAGCAAGTGATCTGAAACGACATTTAAGCGTGCACACTGGAGCAAAACATATATATATATATATATATATATATATATATATATATATATATATATATATATATATACATCCTACTATTAATTTGACATCGATACATTATGCATTTACCATCGATTTGGCATCGTCTTGCAAAGTGGCATCTGTATATCGATGCCACTTTACACTACCTTAATAACTTTATTCCTGTACTTGCTACCAGAAGTCTAATCAGCTCGGTAGTTAGAGATTTGATTCCTTGATGTTACTTTAATATATCAGCTTTCCTTGTTTACCTCTTACTAAGTTATATAAGTTTATTCCATAAAATGTTTGAGTCCAAAATGATCGTACAGTGAAAATATTATATACATTTAGTTCAGTGTTTTACCGTTTTGTCGCTGCCGTTATATACATGAAAACGTATATCCCACTTTCATTATCAATCATTTTGGCATCAGAAATTTGGCATCACTGTTGAATACAATATTATTCACAACGAAAAATAGACAATTTGAGAATGTATATATTATTTTCATAAAGAAATCAGTCTGGCATCATGTTTTATTGTTTTCACCCAATTTTGAAAAAATGTGAAAACTTTGTATTATCCACGTCCGTCTGTCCGTCTGTCTGTAACCACAACTCCTCCGTCAATATACCAGCTAGAATGACAAATGAGGTATCAAATGAAAGCTGATAATCCAAGGATGGTACTAAAGGTGAGATATTTGACCTTGGCGGTCTGTCCGTCGGTCTTTACGACCGCGAATATAACTCCTCCATCATTATACCAGGTAGAATGACAAATGAGGTGTCAAATGAAAGCATATAATCCAAGGATGGTACTAACGGTGAGATATTTGACCTAGGCTGTCTTTCCGTCGGTCCCTCCGACCGCAAATATAACTCCTCCGTCATTATACCAGGTAGAATGACAAATGAGGTGTCAAAAGAAAGCTTATAATACAAGGATGGTACTAAAGGTGAGATATTTGACTTAGGCAGTCTGTGACTCGGTCCCTCCGACCGCGAATATAACTTATCCGTCATTATACCAGGTAGAATGACAAATGAGGTGTCAAATGAAAGCTGATAATCCTAGGATGGTACTAAAGATGAGATATTTGACCTAGGCTGTCTTTCCGTCGGTCCCTCCGACCGCGAATATAACTCCTCCGTCATTATACCAGGTAGAATGACAAATGAGGTGTCAAAAGAAAGCTTATAATACAAGGATGGTACTAAAGGTGAGATATTTAACTTAGGCGATCTGTGCGCCGGTCCCTCCGACCGCCAATATAACTCCTCCATCATTATACCAGGTAGAATGACAAATGAGGTGTCAAATGAAAGCTTATATTCCAAGGATGGTAATAAAGGTGAGATATTTGACCTAGGCTGTCTTTCCGACGGTCCGTACGACCGGGAATATAACTCCTCCGTCATTATACCATGTAGAATGAGAAATGAGGTGTCAAATGAAGGCTGATATTCCAAGGATGGTACTAAAGGTGAGATATTTGACCTACATGGTCTGTCCGTCGGTCCGTCCGACCGCGAGTATAACTCCTCAATCATTATACCAGGTAGAATGATAAATGAGGTGTCAAATGAAAGCTTATAATCCAAGGATGGTACTAAAGGTGAGATATTTGGCCTAGGCAATCTTTCTGTCGGTCCGTACGACCGCGAATATAACTTCTCCGTCATTATACCAGGTAGAATGACAAATGAGGTGTCAAATGAAAGCTTATATTCCAAGGATGGTACTAAAGGTGAGATATTTGACCCAGGCTGTCTTTCCGTCGGTCCGTACGACCGCGCATATAACCCCTCCGTCGTTATACCAGGTAGAATGACAAATGAGGTGTCAAATGAAAGCTGATAATCCAATGATAGTACTACAGGTGAGCGATTTGACCTAGGCTGTCTTTCCGCCGGTCCGTACGACCGCGACTATAACTTCTGCGTCTTTATACCAAGTAGAATGACAAATGAGGTGTCAAATGAAAGCTGATAATCCAATGATGGTACTACAGGTGAGCGATTTGACCTAAGCTGTCTTTCCGCCGGTCCGTACGACCGCGACTATAACTTCTGCGTCTTTATACCAAGTAGAATGATAAATAAGGTGTCAAATGAAAGCTTATAATCCAAGGATGGTACTAAAAGTGAGATATTTGGCCTAGACAATCTTTCTGTCGGTCCGTACGACCGCGAATATAACTTCTCCGTCATTATACCAGGTAGAATGACAAATAAGGTGTCAAATGTAAGCTGGTAATACAAGGATGGTACTAAAGGTGAGATATTTGACCTAGGCGGTCTGTCGGTGGGTCCGTCCGACCGCGAATGTAACTCCTCTATCATTATACCAGCTATAATAATAAATGAGGTGTCAAATGAAAGCTTATAATCCAAGGATGGTACTAAAGGTGAGATATTTGAGCTGGGTACTCTTTCTGTCGGTCCGTACGACCGCCAATATAACTCCTTCGCCATTATACCGGGTAGAATGACAAATGAGGTGTCAAATAAAAGCTTGTGGGTGAAAACCTAGGACTTACGAAGTCCAATTTAAAAATAGGGCATATCAGAGATATGCCTTAGACATCATAGAAGACAATGACACAGAAAAATCAAACAAGCAATATGTCAAAAGGGCCTTAGTTATGTATCTTCGGTCCTGTTGGTCCAATCGTGATGTATAGCACCTCAAATGATAGGATTTGACAAACAGAATACAATGAGAGAAAAATCAAATACAACCTCATGTCAAAAGGGCCTTAGTCGCGTATCTTCGGTCCTAGAAGACCAATCGTGACGTACGGCATCTCAAATAATAGGACTTGACAAATAAAATACAATGACACAGAAAAATCAAATACAGCAACAAGTCAAAAGGGCCCTAGTTATGTATATCTAGTCCTATTGGTCCAATTGTGACGTACAGCAGCTCAAATGGTAGGGTTTAATGAACAGAATACAATGACACAGAAAAATCAAATACAGCAATATGTCAAAAGGGCCTTATTTACGTATCTTCGCTCCTATTGGTCCAATCGTGGCGTACAGCACCTAAAATAACTGGATTTGACTAATATAATACAATGACGTATGAAAATCAATTACAGCATCATGTCAAAAGGGCCTTAGTCTTGTATCTACGGTTCTATTGGTTCAATCGTGACGTACAGCGTCTGAAATGATGGGATTTAACTGGCAGAATAAGATGGTGTAGACAAATGAAAATGACGGCATGTAATAACACTTTAAAATTGTAGAAATAAAATGGATTAACACACATGGTATGACATATTAGGTGAGAGTATTTAACAAATAGAATACGATTACATACGTCCAGGTTTTGACAAGCGACTTCTCTACATATGATAAACGCGAAAGGACCCCAACGTTCACTGCTCGACATAGGCCTCCCGTTCACTGCATATACCCACTGCTTTCTGACGCTGTGACTTGAGAGGATAGGATTTAACGAATAGAACGACAAAGAAGACTAAACAAGGCAGCTCACGGGAAAAACACAACTGTCCGTTTTATACTCTACAGGGAAGCATCAAATATTCAACGTAAGAATATATTAGAGTATAACGGTATGATAAATCTTTTTCTTCTTTTTTTCATTTAGTGCATTCCGTACGTTTTTTAAACATAATCAGGAGAAGTTGTTGAATTTCTGAAGTCTATAAAAGAATTTCTTAACAAACCTTTTTTTAATTGTGCTATGGATTATTTTTAAGAATGTGTTTAAAAGGCAGTTCGCAGGCTTATTGTTCAATGGTCTTATCACTTTCAAGCGCCTGTCTTTTTTGTAGGACTATTAATTGTTACTTGTGATTTCAACCATTCTAGCGGGGCAATGCCTTTTCTATAACTGAAATGAATATTGTTATCCATTTAATTTTTTTCCTCAATTAATTGAATGCCTCCTACTGGTGTTTGGTCTAAGCTTACCGCTTTTCCCCATTTAAGCTAAACTGCTCGTCAAAAGTTAGGGATATAGAAAATTATGCTCATTTTCATAGCTAATTTTTTCGAGAACAGATTAACGGATTCCACTATTTTTTTTTAATATTTTAGATTTTTCTTTAGTATTTACACAGTTGTGCAAAGGTTTACACAAACTTCTTTTTTGTACTTATACCGAGTGGTAGGTATAAGTACAGAAAAGAAGTTTGAGTAAACCTCTTGATAGGTATTAGTTACGTATCTTCACTCCCATTGGTCCCAACGTGTCGTACGGCGGCTCAAATCATTGGAATCAGCCAACAGAATACAATGACTAGGGAGCGGATTTATATGCGATCAATTTTGATGAAATATTCGCATATATATGCGGTAAAAAATTACGAAATATGCGCAAGATATGCACAAAAATTCAAAAAATGCTCATTTCGGGAAACCACAAATTTTCTGTCTTATTTAGTAATCTTATTTATTATTTTTCAAATAAAATCATTTTTTATATATGCAATTTATTCACAGTTTTTACAAAAACTGCTACCAATAGTTACCTATTTAAAATAAAACAACAATATCACTATAAATATATCTTCGATTATAATTCACTACAATGTGTTTTTCCAAATTCTTTACGAGGAAACATATTCTTTGATCAGACAAAATATTTTTATAACTTGAAAAACTCCTTTCAACATCGATAATTGGTGCGTATTTAAAATAACTTGTTAATTTCCGTTAGAAAATCGTAAAACTTTGGCTAAAGTTGTAAATTCTCTTAACAATAGAGGATTTAAAAAATCACCAGAATTATAGGTAGGTACCTACCCTAATAGCACAAGGACGTCCAATGGACGTCCTTCACGGACTTTAGGGACGTCCATTGGACGTCCGTTTTCGTCCGAGGAACGTCCTTTATACGTCCTATTTTGGTCCAAATGTCGCGCTACCGAACGTCCATTGGACGTCCATCTAATGTCCGAGGGGACATATATTGGATCTTAATCGGACGTAAATTGGACCTTAATCCGACGTCCTAGGGGACGTAAATTGGACCCTAATCGTACGTAAATTGGACCTTAATCGGACGTAAATTGAACCTTAATCGGACGTAAATTGGACCTTAATCGGACGTAAATTGAACCTTAATCGGACGTAAATTGGACTTTAATCGGACGTAAATTGGACCTTAATCGGACGTAAATGGGACCTTAATTGGACGTAAATTGGACCTTAATCGGAGTAAATTGGATCTTAATCGGACGTCTTAGGGGACGTGAATTGGACCTTAACAGGACGTCCAATTTTGGTCCAAATTCCACGTTGCCAAACGCCCAATGGAGGTCCACCTAACGTCCGAAGGGACGTTCGGTGGACGTCAATTGGGCCTTCATAGGACGTCCCAGTTTGGTCCAATGTATTGCTGCCGATCATCCATCTAACGTCCTGGGAGGACGTTCGGTGGACGTCTAGAGACGATATTTATACCTGTGGAGAATGTATTGTGGGAAATAAAAAATATATTTTTTAAGGAACTTATATTACATCTTATATTAATTTACAATTATTGGATATTAGATTATTTACATTAAATTATAATTACATTTCTCCAAGAAATTAACGCACCACCTTAAAAATGGGCCATTTTTGATGTCTCGAATTTCCTAAAGCCATTGTCCCATCTAAGTGATTTTTTTAATAATATTATAGCCTAGGCTATATGGGCTACCTCCATAAGCTTGTCATGCACGGGGAGCTATACTGTAATAATATTATATCACATCGCTGAGGGAACTCTACATTACATATACTTTTCGAATCAAAACTTTTATTCTCTTAATATTATTACTTAAAAAATATATACTACATTCGTCTCGCTAAACTCGAAAAATAACTTATAAACCATAAAAATCTCCAAAAATATAAATGACATAAATGAGAATTGGCACAATTATTATTATGGTTTTAAGTTGATTTTTCGGATTTAACTACAATAATATGCAAAAAATTATGTTATATCGCAGATTTAAAATGGGTTTATCTCGAAAACAGTTATATTAAGTTTAGCGAGATGATTGTAGTACACTTTTTATAAGTAAAAATATTAAGAGAATAAAAGTAGACTGGTACGCAGTCTGATTTTTGCATAAGAGTTTAATGAAATGGTAACAAATCAATTGGAAGTTCTGTCCGACAAAATACATGGAACGTTTTCGGTAGTCTGATGTTCCAAGTTTTTAACCTGTTCCACAATTAAAACTTCCCCGGTTCCAGTATTCCCGTACATCAAAGTTTGTCCGACTAGACACCGTGAAGCTATTAACAAATTTTCAGCTTGCTGTTAATCAACTTTTTTTATTACGCGGGATCCAGGTCTATAAATGAATACAATAAATAAGTAGGTAGGTACATATTATACACTTATTTATACGAGTACAATTAATAGTAGAGCTGGTTTTTGGGATGTTACAAGCAGCATTTGCATTTCCACAGAGATACTTATGACAGAAATAATAAAATACCGAGACGGACTATTATTATAATAATTTACAATAGGACCCGACGGCCGACGCTATAGGGACAGGTAAAATTTATGACGGAACAATGCACCGAGCATCGATACAAGCAATATGTACCGGTCGAAGGTTATTTTTTATTGTGCCAAATGGACGTATATAGTACCTACCTTTAAAAATCGAATACACAAATTAAAAGATATTTAACAACCATAAAGATTTGTCAAACTCTATCACCGACTTCATGAAAACAAGTATTACTACATTCTTTGATGGTTTTTGCTGTAAATTTTAAAGGATTGACATGAAATTTGGCATACGCATAGCTAACATGCCAAAGAAAAAAAGTGATATTGTGCCAATGTGTGCTATTGCCCTGGGGTGAGTTTCACTCTTTCTCTGGGGTGAAAAACGTTCAAAATAAGTCCGGACTTCGATAAACTGATTAATATTAAGCAACCTTTATTCCATACTTACAAAGTATGTGTACTTACAAATTAGTATGTGAATTTGGGGGGTGAGTTTCACCCCGAGGAGGGGTGATATACAAAATATAGATAGATACACAAAAGATATACAAAAATGTTTCAAAACATCGAAAAAATGTGGTAAAATGCAAATATACATATCATATTATGATAAAATTGCGATTTTGGCGATTTGCCTTTTTGGATAGAATGATGATGATGTTGATTAGGATAAAACTGCGAAGAATTTTTTTATCGAAATATAGTAAAAAATATGAAAAATATACCAAAAAGCTTGAAAAAATATGTAAGTATGTAAGGAAAAACATAAATAATTAAATAAACTTTTGACAACACAACACAAAAGTTTGAAACACTCACTATTTGGATTGGTTGTCCTGGCTTGTGATTTTCTTCTTTGCAGATGACGCTCACGGATCGATGTCAATGTCCAACGGACGTCCGAGCACGGACGTCCAATGGACGTCCAAAGGACGTTCATATTTATTCAACACGTAAGTACGTCCAACGTCGGACTTCCGAAGGACGTTCATTTATAGTCCATCCGCATTAGGACTAAAACTGGACCTATTTTGGGCACACGTACGCTCAACTTCAAAAAGATGCTCTCAATATTCATCTGTAGTAAGGATACATTGATAAAAATTATATTTTTGCTTATTAGAATTAACCACCAAACTTCTATCATCTTGGTAACGGGAATAATAAAACATTATAAAGTCCACTTTACATCAACAATAATTGAACAAGAAATTGACGACAAGTTATTCAAGGTCAAATTTGGCTTATACAAAACACAATTCTACTTCCAATTTTGCCGTGAATAAACAGAAAATAAAGAAATTTGACAAAATAAAACATATCCAATTGTTCTATTTCATCAAATTCCTTCATTTTCTTTTACAAATCATACATTTTGTACTCGTCAAATTTGGCCTTGAATAACTTAGTCAATTTCTTGTTCAATTTATTGTTGATGTAGAGTGGACATAACGAATAATTTACCGATCAGATTTTCACACTTTACATAAAAACAAAAACATGTATTAGATATTAAACTACATATACAGTTTTGAATTAAATATGATTTATAATCTTTTCCATTTAAACTATTTTATTAACATAATTAAGTTAATATTTTATTAAATAATTTTGCTGTTTAATCCCCTTATTGGTAGAATATGTCCAATATGGACGATTGGAAAAGGTCCGTATTTCGTCCGAGTACGGACGTCCAAAGGACGTTCATATTTATTCCACCCGAAGGACGTCCAACACCGGACGTCCGAAGGACGTACATATTTAGTCCACCCGAAGACGTCCAACGCCGGACGTCCAAAGGACGTACATATTTAGTCCACCTGAAGGACGTCCAACGCCGGACGTCCAAAGGACGTACATATTTAATACACCCGAAGTACGTCCAGCGTCGGACGTCCAAAGGACGTCCGTTTATGGTCCATGGACGTTAGGACCAAAAATTGACCTATTTTGGACGTCCAAAGGACGTCGTGTGCTATTAGGGTATTAAATATAACAAAAGTATATAAAATTCGGATTTCCGGGTAAAACATCCTTCGTCATTTTAACATCCTACAATCATTTCATAACGGCGGCGTATTATCCTATAAGTACTTTGTGTAGAGATCGTTTATTTTCTAAGAAAAAATGAAAGGCGGTTAATGAGCTGTCTCTCTTGGTTCTCGAATTAATACAGACCACAGCCTGTGCGTGGAAATATTTTGTCGAATTAAAAAATTTAAATTTTGTTTTGGACTAATGAAATAAAACATTTTAGTAGTTCCAAAATGACACAAAATCTAGGCATCGGATAAAAAAGTTTATTTGAAGAAAGTGTATTTTTTTGTTCTTCTTAATGGCGGTACAGGCTCGTTTTTTTAATATTGTATTTAATTACAGAATAATTTTCAAATATTACCTAATATATTTTTCAAATTGGGCTCTGTACCGCCATTCTTTATTATATTACGGATACGTGTGCCAAATATCTTGAAAAAATATTCAAAATTACAGCCGCAATCTTGGAACGCGTTTTGGCTACCTGTTGATCGCTACTGTATCACCTTAAACAATTTTTTAAACAAATTCACAAAAATAATTTTTTCATTACGAACGATTTTTTAGATAAGTTGGGTTATTCTGAGCAAAAAAGGTATCTTGAGATTTTTCTCTAAAATTGATTTTTGTCGAGTTATATGGCCATTTTCGCATTTTTCAGGTTTTAAATCCCGTATAACTCGACAACAATCAATTTTAGAGAAAATTGACAAGAGACCTTTTTTGTTCAGAATGTCCAAAATTATCTAAAAAAAAATTGTTCAAAGTGAAAAAATTATTTTTGTGGATTTGTTTAAAAAATTGTTTAAACAATTTTTCGACCACGGCACCTTGTGAATATGTTATAAGGACCTCTTTTTGAGTAAGTTTGTGCAAAAAAATCGAATCGGAATAATTTCACTAACAGGGGCGACGATAAATCCGGGACTATAGCGCTAATTATTAATAATTAAAAATAACAGCTTTGTAATAAAATAATGACAAAAATCTCTTAAGGACCTTGAAGCAAGGGTTTGAAACTTGATCTGCTCACTTTTTAATTTCATAATAATAACTTTTAATCGAGTTATTAAGACTTAAAAATGGCCATTTTCGCATTTTTCAAATTTTTAATCGCATATAACACGATAACAATCAATTTTAAACAAAAATGGCAAGACACCTTTTTTGCCCAGAATGACACAAGTTATCTAAAAAAATTGTTCGAAATGAAAAAATTGTTTTTGTGAATTTGTTTCAAAAAAATTTTTTAAACAATTTTTCGACCAATGCACCGCCCGGCACCCTTTGGATATGTTATAAGGACCTCTTTTTGAGTAAGTTTGTGCAAAAAAATCGAATCGGAATAATTTCGCTAGCGGGGGCGACGATACTGCCCGGTCTACTTTTGATGCTGATGGTGATAGAATAGATACTTTTTATATAACAAAAATAAAACTTTTTTTAAACTCTTTAAAAAATTTGTGGCGGGTTTTCCCCGAAAAGTGCGTTATTTTTTGGACATTTTACGTTGAACTAGTCGATTTGGAATTTGACGAATAAGAACCAACTTTTGATTAGCTCCAACTCTGTTTTTATTGTGTGTCCAGACTTCATACATACATCATTTTTTTTACTGTTTTATAAGCTTTATATTTGCTAGGAATAGTTTTTCGATCAAATACTTACTTTTTGATTTATTTGCGAAAAACCATCTAAAAACAAAAGTTACAAGGAATTTAATTAGTTTATCCACTTACGGACTTATTTGGACCTATATTTTTTCACACTCGAGAAGGGGGTGGTACTCATCCCCAGAAAAAAAGCACACACTGGCACTCTGATGTTCATTTCGCGAAATATCGCAGGGTTCGTATTTAAAATTTTTAATTTACTCCTCACCCCTTTCCGTGGGGGTTCGTTTTTGGTATCATTCGATAGACTTTTGAAAAATATTGAACACGCATTTTTTAGTTTTTCGATCTGACGTTCATTTCGCGAAATATTCGCTTTTTTGTGAAACTTTGTGACTCGCCCATCATTTCTTCAGATTTGGGAACACTTAATAATCGGAGGGGGCCAAGTCAGGAGAGTAAGCCGCATGAGAAAGTAATTAGAACCCCAACTCGAATTTTTGCTACTGTCACAACGCTCTTGTGAGTCGATGTATTGTCTTAGGTCTTGAGAACACTTTTTTCTTCTGCTTATGGAGTCGTTTTTCATTCATCACATACCGGAACTCACCACATAAATTTTGAAGACCCTGACATCAAAACTATATTAAATTATATGTGATCTAAGTAAGTTAATGAAAAGTCAGAATAGATAGAGTAGAACACTTATAAAAAAAATTGTAACAAGCAATTGGACATCGTAAGTTCTAATTTTTCACAAAAAGTGACCGGAAGTTGAACCGGCAGTCGATATTTGAACCCTTCGTGTAACTTTTTGTCAGCTGATATGACGGATGAATTTTGTTCACCTACAGATATGGACGAACAGACAGGCATGAAACCGGAAGTATGTATTTGTTCTGGTCTTTCTTAGTCGTGTTGACCAATAGTTTGTACTATTTCGACGAATTTAAAACAGTACTTTCGGTTGCAACTCTGGAACAGGCAGTCCGAGGTCAAACTTCTCACATGTAATATCATATTTTGGTTATAGGCTTTCATTTGACACCTTATTTGTCATTCTTTCTGTCCTACTAATAGACGAGTTGTGTTTATTGACGGACAGACATGGATAATTCTAGGTTTTCACATTTAATGATAAAAACAATAATTATACAATTCAGTTAACCTGACTATATCATTGTGATAATGACTTCTTATCTAAAAGTGACAACGGCAATAATTGCCGTTGTAATAATTATTATTCCATTCACTCACGATAAAATATCGCAAAACCTCCAGATTTTAAAGAACCGCTTGGATTGACATAAAATTTGGCACACACGTAGCTAAAATGCCAAAGAAAAAAGTGAGATTATGCCGATATGTTCTCTTGTCCTGGATGTGACTTTCACCCCTTCTTGGAGGTGAAAAAACATACGTGCAAAATAAGTCCGGAAGTGGATAAACTGACTAATTCTAATTCTAAGCAAATTTTGTTCTATAAAAGTTTTAGGTCAATACTTTTCGAGGTATGTGCGAGTGAATATGTTTATTTTTCATAGAAAAACACGTTTTGGACGGATTTTCGCAAATAACTCAAAAAGTAAGTATGTACATATTTTATCGAAGAAAATATTCCTAGCAATAATATAGCTTATGAAAAAGAGGTGTCAGTATAAGGTCTGTAGACCCAGTAGAAGCAGGGTTGCAGCTAATGAAAAATAGGTTCTTATTCGTCAAATACCAAATCGAATATTTCAACGTAAAATAACCAAAAAAATAAAGCACTTTTCGGGAAACACTCATCATAACTCTTTTAAAGTGTTTAAAAAAAATTTTTTTTGGTGTTTTTAAAACAGTTTCTAGCGTGAAAAGTAAGCAAGTTACGCTGAAAATAAAATCGTTCCCTTTTTTTTGGCAAAAGAAAGTAATGAAAATTAATTGTTACCGCTTCACACGTTACTTTAGATAAATGTATTGTTTATACAGGGTGTCTCCGAAAATAGTGCGTTCCTTTAAGGTGTGGATATAATACACAATTTAGAACAAAAAGGTGTTGTAACATTTTTTCCTAAAGTTAACCGTTTCAACAAAAATTACGTTGTTCTCCATAAGAGTAAATTTTTATTTTCATAAATTTATATGACCTGGCAACATGGCGTAGAAGAACCTGTGACTGTGAAATTTAATCTAATGGGACCCCTTGTTTATTTACTAATTGAGTATCAATTTGCATATCAAAATGTATTTTCGTTTTTTGGTCAAACGGCTGAATTTAGAATAAAATGATAAGACTTTTTTGCTCTACATTGTGCTTTCTATCTATACCTTTAAGGAACGCACTATTTTCGGGGAAACCCTGTATATGATCTGTAAGTTGCATTGGTTCAAAATGCTTATTTTTGAAAGGGGTTTTGTTGAAAGGCCTCGAACGAATCACTAGTCACGAGTATGTATATGCAAATTTTGAACAGCCATATCTTAACCAATTTTTGTCTTCCAGAAAATCAAAAAATTCCAAATATTTAAAAAAGCAACACCTACATTTTTTACTCTTTAAGATATTTGGTATCACTAATAATTTTTAAGTTATTTTGACAAAAGTCTTTTTTTCAAAATTAAAGATTTAAAAAAATTTACTTTAAAACCAAATTTTTCCACAAATAAGCACTTTGAACTGATGAAACTTACAAACACAAACAATACATAAAGTTACTTGTGAAGTGGTAACGATTAATTCCATTTGGGCTGTTAATTAGAGGGAGTTTTTAGAATATTTTTAACCAAAAAAAAAAAGGAACAACAGTATTTTGAGCGTAACCTGCTTACTCTTGCTGCTGGAAACTTAAAAAAAAAATAAAAATAAACGTTTTCTTAAACACTTTAAGAAAGTTGTAATAAGTTTTCCCAGAAAAGTGTTTCATTTTTTTTATTTCACGTTAAAATATTCGATTTGGAATTTGAGATATAAGAGCTTATTTTTCACTATAGTCTGTTTTTAAACAAGAGGAGTCATTCAAATTTCCCGCGCCGTACACCTTGTTTGTAATTGGTACAACCTCAGGCAATTTTACTCATATCAAATTTTGACACTATTGGCATTTCATAGGTTAGTTTATTTATTTTATCAGCAATTTTTGTATTTTCTGCGTTCTTCCTTTTATTTTTAGATTTTTAGTCAAGATTACCGTCAAAGGCCGATATGATCAACCAAAAAAGAAGATGTATCTGATGATATTTCTAGTGACTTTCTTGGGTGTGAATCTGCCATTTAGTTTACCTACTCCTCTTGGTTTTAAAACAAAGCTTAGCAATAACTCTGCTTCTACTGGGTCTACAGACCTGACACATATACCATTTTTTCACTTTTTTATAAGCTATATTTACTATTTGCTAATTTTTTTTCAATAAAGTACCTACTTTTTGAGTTATTTGCGAAAAACCGTATAAAAACATTTTTTTTTTGTTGAAAAATGAACATATTCACTCGCAAATATCTCTAAAAGTATTGACTTAGTGAAAAACGCTATACAATAGAAGTTGCTTAGAATTAGTCAGTTTATCCAATTCCGGACTTATTTGAACGTATTTGTTTTCATACCCTATAACCGACGAAACTCACCTCCAGATCAAAAGCACATATCGGCACAATATCACTTTTTTTCTTTAACATATTAGCTATAGGTACGTGTCCCAAATTTTATGTCAAACCAAGCGTTTCTTCAAAATTCTGACCAAAAACCCTAAGTAAATTAAACGAAAATATAAAATGAATTTTTCAAACAAATATTTTAAGTCGGTATGAGAAATTTTAATTTAACAGATGAAATCAAATAAACACAATTCAACTCGTAAAATATTTAGACCCTTGCTTGGTAATCCAGCTGAACAGGTAAAGAACCTACCTTTTATGTAGTTTATAATCTGAGAGGATGGAATATTTTACCAAAATATTCCATCCTCTAAGTTTACAATAGACCTTTTCTACCTGTCCTCAAAAGATCGGTATTTTTAACTCGTGGCAACGTCGAAAAGCGGCAAAATGATGGGAAATACACATTTTTATGTGGTGGAAGTCAAAATGGTTATGAAGTGTAAAAATTTTTGTATATAATTTAAATTTTTAAAATTAAAATTTTAGAAAACTGAGAACGATACAGGGCGTTAAAAAATGCGCTCAACAAACATACACGAATTAAAATTCGAAAATGATAGTATTTCTTGGTGATGCCAAATGACTGCAACATGAAAAGATGACATAATGATAGCGGGATGTATATATATATATATATATATATATATATATATATATATATATATATATATATGTTCGGAAAGATTTCCGCGGTCAGGTAAATGAAAATTACTAAGTTCTCGGGAAGAACCGCGTTGAGAATTTATAACTCGACGTTTCGGGACCCTTTTTGGAGCCATTATCAAGAGGGGTATGGTTCCGTTCGAGTTCGGGGTCTCAATCTGCCTACTCCCCTCACTCGTGACGTACCAGTAGTGTCTTGTTCTCTAGGAGAACGGTCAAGCGGCACTGAGGTCTCAATCTGCCTACTCCTCAGTGTCGAGTGACGACCTGTCTTCGCCTGTGTAGCTCCTTTTATACTCTCAGTGCGCGCGGGAACTGTATGCGCGGGAGAGGCCTGAGTGGGATCGACTGGCGTGGGGATTCGCCGAAGCAGCGGTCGCCATGTTGCCGGCAGTCTTTTGGCGTCATCGCGTGTATTTAGGCTGTCAGGGCGTTTTTCAATTTCGATGGCTTCACGGATGATTCTCGATTTTAAGGAGCGGACAGGGGCGATGGTTTTTGCTTTCTCGAAATCTATTTGGTGACCTGTCTGAATATGATGTTGGGCAAGGGCTGAAGTAGTGTCGGAATGTTTTACAGATATGGAATGTTCGTAGATACGGTTTTGGATTCGTCGGTTTGTCTGTCCTATGTATGTCCGTGGGCAACTGGAACAAGGTATCTCGTAGACACCATGGTCTTCATTGGGGATTTGGTCTTTTACGGATCTGACAAGATTTGACAACTTGGAGTGAGTAGTGAAGACGGTTTTGATATTTAGAGGGGTAAGAATTCTACTAATCTTGTCAGTGACACCTTTGATAAAAGATAGAAAGATTTTGGGTTGATCGGGTGGCAAGTTTTCTTTATTAGATGAAATGGGATTTAGATGTTTCTGAATGCTCCTATTAATTTGGGTTTTATGGTAGCCGTTTTGTAAGAGTGTTTGCCTTATTGAATTTATTTCAGATGGTCTGTGATTGTCGTCACTAAGCCTTATAGAGCGGGAAACAAGAGTGTTGACAACTGAACTGAGTTGGGCGGGGTGATGATGTGACTGGGCATTGAGATACCGATTTGTATGGGTGGGTTTTCGGTACACGGAATAGGAAAAACTGTGAGGTGGCTGTTTTTTAATAAGTACATCAAGGAATGGTAAAGACTCCTCAGACTCAACTTCCATCGTGAATTGAATACTGGGGTGTATTCCATTCAGGTGGGAGAGGAAGAGATCTAACGTATCTTTACCATGGGGCCAAATGACAAAAGTGTCATCAACGTACCGTAACCAGCAAGTGGGTTTGAGATTTGATGATGACAGGGCTATTGTTTCGAAATGCTCCATGTAGATATCAGCTATTACGGGAGAGAGAGGGGATCCCATTGGGGCACCTTTGATTTGACGGTAGAATTGATTTTGGAATGAAAAGTATGTATTAGACATACAATGTTTTATAAGAGATAATGTGTCTTGGGGGATTTGATGTTTGGAGTCCAAGATGGAAATGGTTTCATCAATAGGAATGTTGGTGAATAAAGAAACAATGTCAAAACTAACTAGAATATCTGAGGATGAGATAGAAATATTTTTCAGAAGATCAATGAAATGGAAAGAATTTTTGACGAATGACAAGGCGTTTTCGGCTAGTGGTTGTAGGGATGAGGCGAGATGTTTTGCCAATTTCTGAGTGGGGCAATTGTATGCACTGACGATGGGTCTTAGAGGAACGTTGGGCTTATGAATTTTTGGAAGTCCGTATATTCTTGGAATTCGGGACGATTTTTCTCTGGGTGTAAGAGATTTTTTGATGTCTGGAGGCAGAGTGGACTTATTTATGATGGATTTGGTCGTTTTTTTCCAGATAGGTAGTGGGATCGTTTGGGACTCGTTTGTATTCTGTAGAATTGAGAAGTTCGGACATTTTGTCCAAATAATTAGAAGTGTTGAGAATGACGGTGGCATTACCTTTGTCTGCCGGAAGGATAACGATGTCAGGGTTGTTGTAGAGTTCTTTAAGGGCACGTCTTTCTGTATATATATATATATATATATATATATATATATATATATATATATATATATTTCTATATATATATATATATATATATATATATATATATATATATATATATATATATAACAAGTATATATGTATATACATATATAACTCAGTGGTAAAGCATTCGAGTGCAGATCGAGAGGTCCCCGGTTCAAAGCCTGTTATTAAATATATTTTTTTAGTTTACTTTAATTATCTAGCCTAGCATATTAAGATTTCATTATTTATTTATTCTTTCGACATGTTTCATTACCATTTTAAGCGTGCATATTTGATATAACTTATTGATATTCAATTTAAACAAACTTCACTTTTTAAAATATTTTAGGTTGCCCCAGGAGGGAGAACAAAATGGAAACTCTGGAAACTTTACCTGCACATTCATCTCAGAATGAAAACTACACAGGTCAACACGCAAAGGAAAAATATTAAACAAAAATGTGGAAGTTGTGACTGGACAAAGAGGTTATAAATGCGAAATTTGTTTAAAGCAGTTTACTAGAAGCAGTTCTGTAAAAAAACATTTGAGAGTGCACACTGGAGAAAAACCTCCCAAGTGTGAAATTTGTTTTAAACAATTTAGTGAATCACGTTATTTGAAAATACATTTGAGAACCCACACTGGAGAAAAACCTCACCAGTCTGAAATTTGCTTAAAACAGTTTAGCATTGCAAGTAATTTGAAAGAACATTTGAGAACACATATTGGAGAAAAAACTCACCAGTGTGAAATTTGTGTAAAACAATTTAGTAAAGAAGGGGATTTGAAAAAACATTTGGGAATGCACACTGAAGAAAAACTCTACAAGTGTGAAATTTGTTTTAAACAGTTTTCTGCGTCAAATAATTTAAAACGACATACAAAATTGTACACGGGAGAAAAACTTTAGAAGTGTGAAATTTGTTTAAAGCAATTTGATACGACAAGTAATTTGAAAATACATTTAAGAGTGCACACTGGAGAAAAACCATTCAAGTGCAAAATTTGTTTTAAGCGGTTTAGTCAAGCAATTCATTTGAACACACATTTGAGAACCCACACTGGAGAAAAACCTCACCAGTGTGAAATTTGTTTAAAACAATTTAGTGAAGTAGGTCATTTGAAAAAACATTTGAGAGTGCACACTGGAGAAAAACCTCACAAGTGTGAAATTTGTTTAAAACAATTTACTACAACAAGTCCATTGAAAAGACATTTAAAAGTGCACACGGGAGTAAAATCTTACAAGTGTGAAATTTGTTTTAAGCAATTTAGTGATCCAGATATTTTGAAAAGACATTTGAGAGTGCACACTGGAGAAAAACCTTACAAGTGTGAAATTTGTGTAAAGCATTTTAGTCGAGCAACTCATTTGAAAACACATTTGAGAGTGCACACTGGGGAAGAACCGTTTAAGTGCGAAATTTGTTTTAACAGTTTAACACCTAAAGTCATTTGAAAAGACATTTGAGAGTGCACACTGGAGAAACGCCTTATAGCCCTGCAAACTAGGGAGAGATTAAATATCCAACACTCGACCGCACTGTTGCCAAATTTACTTTATTTTTTTTAGCGGGTATTTTAAATTTTTTTTGTCATAATATATTTATCAATTAGATATTTTAACGCATTATTTTCACTTTGACAATTAAGGGGCTATCCTAGTGTAAAAGTACGAAATTCATATACTTTTTTTGGGAATTTCTAAAATAAAAAGTACTGTACCAATTGTTTTTAAAATTTGCATGAGCATTTATTATAAAAAGAAGCACATGTAAAACAATTTTCATAAAAAAATATTAAAAATTAAACGATTTATGCGCCATCTACTGGCACCGTGAAAATAAAAACATGGCCCCATTGCTGCAGTGATTGGGACTAATAGAGATCCTGAAACATAAAATTTCAAAGTGATTATTGAAATATAAGTTATTTCCTATACCATCAACTAGGATTTTTGAAAAATATTAAAATTTGGAAAAATGACGAAGTGACGAAACAAAATTTTAAAATTAGCTAAAATATTTTCAGTTTCAACAACCGCCAAATTGACATTTTTTATCTGATCAAAAACCCCTAGTTGATGGTATAGAAAATAGCTTAAATTTCAATAATAACTTTGAAATTTTATGTTTCAGGATCTCTGTTGGTGCCAATCACTGCAGCAGTGGAGCTATGTTTTTATTTTCATGGTGCCAGTAGATGGCGCATAAATAGTTTAATTTTCAATATTTTTTTATGAAAATTGTTTTACATGTACTTCTTTTTATAGTAACTGCTGGTGCAAATTTTCAAAACAATCGGTAGAGTACTTTTTATTATAGAAATTCCCAAAAAAGTATACGAATTTCGTACTTTTACACTAGGATAGCCCCTTGGTGGGTATATTTTTACGAAATTTTTGAATATTCAAAAACGTCTTTTTCGGGTGCCATACTAATTTACTTTTTAATTTTGAAGTGTCTGTTAAAAAATGATCGAATTGTTTTAAAGTGAAAATGTTGTGTTCAGTTAATAGTATAGATATTTAGTGATGAGCAGGCTACTAACCGGCAAAATAACGCAAAAGATGGAAAACACATTAAGTTGTGACGTAAAAAGAGATGACACTAGTTGAGGTGTAAAATTTAGCGATAGGAACCTATACATTTGCATTTTATTGATTGTTTACCACCTTTAGACGTATTGGATGAGTTTTTTAAATGTAAATAATGTTATGACATTTAAATCCCGTTATAAAGTATGTTATATATAAGTATATATGTATAAAGATATATAACTCAGTGGTAAAGCATTCGAGTGCAGATCGAGAGGTCTCCGGTTCAAACGTTGTTATTCAACATATTTTTTTAGTTTACTTTAATTATCTAGCCTAGCATGTTTCATATTTTATTTATTCTTTCGACATGTTTCATTAATTTTTTACCATTTTAAACAGTTTCTTTGATTTATGAGTTTAAAAGCGATTAGACAATTATTCTTTTATGACATAGGAATTGAAACAACAAAATAGTTTATAATTTTATATTGTGTCCTAGAAATAATAAAAACGTGGTATTATAAAAAGTTCTTCTTTATAAAAGTGTAATCATTAAAGCTATGCATATTTGATATAACTTATTAAAACTAAATTTAAACAAACTTGACTTTTTAAAATATTTTAGGTTGCCCCAAGGAGAACAAAATGGAAATTATGGAAACTTTACCTGCACATTTATCTCAGAATGAAAACTACACAGGTCAACACGCAGAAGAAAAAATATTAAACAAAAATGTGGAAGTTGTGACTGGACAAAGAGCTTATAAATGCGAAATTTGTTTAAAGCAGTTTACTAGAAACGATTCTTTAAAAAGACATTTGAGAGTGCACACTGGAGAAAAACCTCACAAGTGTGAAATTTGTTTTAAACAATTTAGTGAATCACCTTATTTGAAAACACATTTAAGATTGCACACTGGAGAAAAACCATACAAATGTGAAATTTGTTTTAAGCAGTTTAGGGAAGCAAGACTTTTAAAATCACATATGAGAGTGCACACTGGAGAAAAACCGTTTAAGTGCGAAATTTGTTTTAAGCAGTTTAGAGAAGTACATAATTTGAAGACACATATGAGAGTGCACACTGGGGAAAAACCCTTCAACTGTGAAATTTGCTTAAAACAGTTTAGTATTGCAAGTTCTCTGAAAATACATTCGAGAACCCACACTGGAGAAAAACCTCACCAGTGTGAAATTTGTTTAAAACAATTTAGGGATTCACATAATTTGAAAACACATTTAAGAGTGCACACTGGAGAAAAACCGTTCAAGTGTGAAATTTGTTTTAAGCAATTTAATAAAACATGTAATTTGAAAAATCATATAAAAACACACACTGGAGAAAAACCTTACAAGTGCGAAATTTGTTTTAAGCAATTTACCCAAACAAGTTCTTTGAAAACACATTTGAGAGTGCACACTGGGGAAAAACCTTACAAGTAATGATGTGGACTGGGCAGATTTCCAGTTTTGGAAGATTTTCCAAAAGACACTTAAGAGTGCACACTGGAGGAACGCCTTATAACGCTGCAAACTAGGGAGAGATTAAATATCCAACACTTAATCGCACTGTTGCCAGATTTACTTTATTCTTTTTAGCGGGAATTTTAAAACTTTTTTGTTGTAATATATTCGTCAATTAGATATTTTAACGCATTATTTTCCCTTTGACAATTAAAGCCTCTTGGTGGGTATATTTTTAGGAAATTTTTGAATTTTCCAAAACGTTTTTTTCGGGTACCATACTAATTTACATTTTAATTTTGAAGTGTCTGTTAAAAAATGATCTAATTTTTTTAAAATGAAAACGTTGTGTTCATTTAATAGTATAGATATACAGTGATCAGCGGGTTAATAACCGGCAAAATAACGCAAAAGATGGAAAACACATTAAGTTGTGAGGTAAAAAGACATGCCACTTGTAGAGGTGTAAAATTTAGCGATAGGCACCTATAAATTTGCATTTTATTGATTGTTCCCACCTTTAGACGTATCGGATGAGTTTTTTTAAATGTAAATAATGTTATGACATTTAAATCCCGTTATAAAGTATGTTATATATATGTATAAAGATATATAACTCAGTGGTAAAGCATTCGAGTGCAGATCGAGAGGTCCCCAGTTCAAACCCTGTTATTCAATATATTTTTTTAGTTTACTTCAATTATCTAGCCTAGCATATTTCATATTTTATTTATTCTTTCAACATGTTTCATTAATTTTTTACCATTTTAAACAGTTTCTTTGATTTATACGAGTTTAAAAGCGATTAGAAAATTCTTTCATGACATAGGGATTGAAACAACAAAATAGTTTATAATTTTATATTGTGTCCTAGAAATAATAAAAACGTGGTATTATAAAAAGTTCTTCTTTATAAAAGTGTAATCATTAAAACTATGCATATTTGATATAACTTGTTAATATTAAATTTAAACAAACTTGACTTTTTAAAATATTTTAGGTTACCCCAAGGCGGAGAACAAGATGGAAACTATGGAAACTTTACCTGCACATTCATCTCAGAATGAAAACTACACAGGTCAACACGCAGAAGGAAAAATATTAAACGAAAATGTGGAAGTTGTGACTGGACAAAGAGCTTATAAATGCGAAATTTGTTTAAAGCAGTTTACTAGAAGCGGTTCTTTAAAAAGACATTTGAGAGTGCACACTGGAGAAAAACCTCACAAGTGTGAAATTTGTTTTAAACAATTTAGTGAATCACCTTATTTGAAAACACATTTAAGATTGCACACTGGAGAAAAACCATACAAATGTGAAATTTGTTTTAAGCAGTTTAGGGACTCGAGACTTTTAAAATCACATATGAGAGTGCACACTGGAGAAAAACCTCACCAGTGTGAAATTTGTTTTAAGCAGTTTAGTCATGCAAATGGTTTAAAAATACATTTGAGAGTGCACACTGGAGAAAAGCCTTACAAGTGTGAAATATGTTTAAAACAATTTAGTCTTGCAAGTAATTTGAAAGAACATTTGAGAACACATACTGGAGATAAACCATACAAATGTGAAATTTGTTTTAAGCAGTTTAGGGACCCAAGACTTTTAAAATCACATATGAGAGTGCACACTGGAGAAAAACCTCACCAGTGTGAAACTTGTTTTATGCAGTTTAGAAATGCAAATGTTTTAAAAATACATTTGAGAGTGCACACTGGAGAAAAACCTTACAAGTGTGAAATTTGTTTAAAACAATTTAGTCTTGCAAGTAATTTGAAAGAACATTTGAGAACACATACTGGAGAAAAACCATACAAGTGTGAAATTTGTTTTAAGCAGTTTAGAGAAGCAAGACTTTTAAAATCACATATGAGAGTGCACACTGGAGAAAAACCGTTTAAGTGCGAAATTTGTTTGCGAAAAGTACATAATTTGAAAATACATATGAGAGTGCACACTGGGGAAAAACCTTACAAGTGTGAAATTTGCTTAAAACAGTTTAGTATTGCAAGTTCTCTGAAAATACATTTGAGAACCCACACTGGAGAAACACCTCACCAGTGTGAAATTTGTTTAAAACAATTTAGGGATTCATATAATTTGAAAACACATTTAAGAGTGCACACTGGAGAGAAACCGTTCAAGTGTGAAATTTGTTTAAAGCGATGTAGTCAAGCAAGTGATCTGAAAAAACATTTGAGAGTGCACACTGGATCTTACAAGTGTAAAATTTGTTTTAAGCTGTTTTCTCGGGCAGGTTCCTTAAAAACACATTTGAGAGTGCACACTGGAGAAAACCGGTTCAAGTGTGAAATTTGTTTTAAACAATTTAATAAAACATGTAATTTGAAAAATCATTTAAAAACACACACTGGAGAAAAACCTTACAAGTGTGAAGTTTGTTTTAAGCAATTTACTACAAGAAGTGATTTGAAAGTACACTTGAGAGTCCACACTGGAGAAAAACCTTACAAGTGCGAAATTTGTTTTAAGAAGTTTACCCAAACAAGTTCTTTGAAAACACATTTGAGAGTGCACACTGGGGAAAAACCTTACAAGTAATGATGTGGACTGGGAAGATTTCCAGTGGGAAGAAATTTAACCCTGGAACAGCACAGTCCGTTCATCTAACGTAGACTGCACAGTGGGCTTTAGCATACCCTAATCGATTTTTTTTAGTAATAAATGTTATTTATTTATTTTTTCTGCGGTATGTAGTACAAAATAATAAACAACAATATCTTATTTTCAAAATATGTTTATTTATCTTATTAGATCTAATAAACGCGAAAGAACAAACTAGTGCTTTTATTACACTTTTTTAAAAATATGGAGATATGACAAAAAATTTAACAAAATTCCAGTGAAATAAAACTTGTCTCTTAAAAACCCTTTAAACTAAAATAAAACATAAATGTTGTTACAAGATAACTATTTGTTACTCTTAGCCAGCCACTTCAACTTTGGTTCTGATACACATAACATAATTGAGCTCGATGTTCTAAACAGTACGATGTTATAAACAATTTTTCCACCTACCTCTACCGAAAGTATACTTTTCCAAACCTGATTGTAGGGAGCAAAGTTGTACTTTTCCTCCCTAGGGAGGAAAAGTAAAAGTGACGTCATGGTATTTCATTCATGAAATATAACTTATTGACGCCCTGTACAATATTTATTTTCTATTACGTAAGTATCTATAGATTTTAACGTTTATTTAAAAACACTCTGTATTTTGCAAAATGGTAAAAAACAGTAAATTGATATTCTGATTTAACAATGTTTACATTAATAATTTGACTTATATTTCACAGTTGGCAGTTATATTGTAACTACTTGTTAGTTTTGTTAAAAATGACTTGTTATTTGAGGAAGGTGGAAAAATCATATGTATAACATGGGAGTAAAGTACCTTTTCCTCCCTTGAATGATTACGGCCCTCCGCTACGCGTCGGGCAGTAAACTTCATTCTCGGGAGGAAAAGTAGTACTTTCCTCCCTTGTTACACAAATAGCTATTTCCCAGTACTCTGGCCATATTTCTGGCGAGGTATTGGGTTCTGTTTTTTCTTCTTCATTATCGTCGTCACTTTGTTCGTTATCAGTGTCAGAGTGATGTTCAGGAACATATTCATCGTCTTCATCTGATGAGTCTCCAAAATCATGTTCGATGGTCTCAGGTTCATCTTCATTCGCCCGCAGGTTTTCAGTGGACGCTAATATTTTCTCTTAGAATCTGCCATACTAGAGCAAATAACAAAAAATCACCTCAAAATTTTAACACCCTTTAACTGCACACTGGGGCCCGAAGTACCCACAGCTCCACTAAAAGCGTCACAGCAAACTATACAACAAACTTACGCGGCGCAGCGACTGTCTCTCAACGTATTCGGCTCTTAACCGAATTTACGTGCAAGGGATCGCCAAAAGACGCAGACATGTGCATGTTACATTGAACGATTCATGCGGCTTGGTTTTTCAGACCAAAGTGTGCAGTTCCAGGGTTAAAAAATGGGAATATTCTCTCGGTCATTATATCTTTCCAAAAAGTGGGAATCGATTAAAAATCCTACTTATTTTTAACATTTTAGTCTCTAGTCTTTATAAATTTGCCTTAAATGTACATAAAGTGTTGGCATCTGAACAAATAGCTAATAAACCAGCGGTACCTAAATGGTGGTCTGCGGAACCCTGGGGTTCCGTGGAAGGGCGCAAGGGTTCTTGTGTCTTATAGCAATGTAATAGCAAAATAGCTCTCTTGTACCTACAAAGCTTAAAGGGTATCTTGACACCAACCATCTGCAACGGAATGACAAAAGTGTAAGCTTTTTTGAAAGGCACAAAGAACTGCACAAAAAAACCGGTATGCTTTACAGAGATACGTTAAAACAGATAATGAAAATGCAACACTCATTACTGCTAAGTTACAGAATTGCACGTGCTGAGAGAATTTAATCAAACCATGTATTGCAGACATTGTCAGTTACGTACTCGGAGAAGATATTGCAAAAGGACAGTGTTCCAATGACATCATATCTGATCAAATTCATACAATTTCAGACCACATTAAGATTAATTAATTGGTAGGTTGAAAGACAGTGAAATTCTTGCTTTAAAACTTGACGAAAGTAAAGATGTCGGGTTATTAAACCCCTTATAGGCAATTACTGAGGATCGTGATTTCTTCCAATATTCCTGACAATGTTTCTCCATTGGTCTCTATCTTCAGCTGCTCTAAGAGCTTCGCAGAATGAGTTTCCAGCTGAATGCTTTATTTGGTCAGACCATCTAGTTGGTGATCGTCCTCTTGATCTTCTCCCCGGAACGTTTCCAGAAACGATTAATCTCTCCAAACTGTCGTCACCTCTGCGAACCACGTGACCAAAGAATTGCAGAATTCGTTGGATCCTATTTATAGGATGCTGAAAATTTAATTTTTTTCAACCAGTAAATTTTGTTCAAGTTGTAAGCAAAATTTACCCTATATATTTTATGATGTAGGAAACTGATTACTACATTTTGTTTAATTATGTAACAAACACCGATTCAGTAAAAAAATTATAAACGTTGGACAAATTTCTTAACCTTGTCTAGGTTTACACATTTAATAATAAAAATTTCATTTCGGCACTTTTGTCTCTCAATGGGTTATTATTGTTGAGTAAGGTTTATTACATCCGATGGACCATCGCTAATTACCAGGACGCTGGTATGTACTTGGCGATATCAAAATATGTAACAATTTTAGTATTGAATTTATCTGAATATGCACCGAAATCGTTGGGGTTTTTTTAATTGTTTGTTGCGATTTGCATAAAAAGTTTTGTATTTAATCATATTTTGGGGGAAATATAAATTTTGAACTCTGCCGAAGTATTTTTTTTGCATACACATTAGTGATTCAGCCAGTCACAGCATACATATTATAGCCCTAACCAGGGCCGGGTTTAAGGCAGTGGGGGCCCCTGGGCAGAATTGGTGTGGGGGCCCTACCTCCTACCATTAAAAAAATGTTGATCTACTTTTATAAATATAATTTTAAATCATAAAAAGTACACGAGCTGTAAATTGTTACAGTAATATATTCAATATAATAGTAAGATGTATGGTTAAAGTCCGGGAACTTTTCGAGATATTTTAATTGAAAATTTCTTGATTATGTGGGACATATCTAGTTGCATTAAGACATCGTGACCAATGCTCATTGTAGAGAGATGATTCAGACACTCTTGGCGCATCATAGACCGAAGTCGATTTTTAATTAACTTAATGATTTCTAAACACTGCAGTTAGTTCGCATCAGAACTAAATATAAACAAAGTGTCACCTCAACATTTGGAAAAGCATCATTCATATTCTTTTTTTTTAACAATTGGTACATTTGAAGTTCTTGGCTTATATTTCATTTAATACGTTTTGAACCATCGGATGTACAATTTTCTCACATATGGTTGATGAAAGATAGTTGACATGCCCGCTTCCAGGATTTGAATATTTTTTTAAAATATGGTGCTTCAAAAATTGATCATATTCAGCTAATGACTGGAGTATTCCCAATTAATTTTCATTTTGTGATGAACTCGACAACTCATTTTCGCTGCGAAATGCTAAATCTCGTTCACAAATAAACTTTATAACTCTAAAATTAGTCTTTCAGTCTTTGAGTTACCATTTTCCAATAATTCTTTATTTCTTCGGCCTGTTTTGCTATTTCAGTATCAATACGCCCAATTCTTTCGTGTGCTTTAGACATTTTGTGATCCATAAGCCTACTATCTGCATGTTTCCAATCACAAAATCCTCTGTGACTAAAATGTGTACGAACACTAGATAACAATTTACAAACGAAGCAATACACTCACCCGGTGGAAGGTGGACAACATAACCATGAACAATTATATTATCACTCCTACGCTCCTTCATTTTATACTTGTCATACATTGTCGAGTTCCTTTATTTCCTGTCAATATCTATTTAAATGAACCTCTTATGTTTGGGGCTTTGTGGGGGTCCCGGGCAGCTGCCCAGTCTCCCCCCCTTATATCCGGCCCTGGCCCTAACTAACCTAAATAATTCTAACTACCCTAAGCGAATATTCGAAATAAAAATCAATAATTATGTCAAAAGGAACATTAACTGGGACACGCAGTTCTCGTCCAGGGACCCATCAGGACATTTTCATACAACAACACAAGACTAGGCCACGGATAAGTAAGGTAAATTTACAAAAGGTTAGGCATAGGTGTCAAACACTAACTAAACCCTAAGTTACTAAATTATAATACAATTTTACAATTTGTGAGAAAGTCATTAAGTAACCTAAATATTTCATCCAATCCCAAAGTTATCAAATACTGTATATTAAGAGGAGATTGCAATCCCAAAAAATAAATGGTCTAGGTCACCTCTCACGCCACAATTTTCGGATTCAATTACTTTCAACTTATATAAATGTGAAGGATAACATGCATGACCAAATTTCATTCTGGTTATCGTGATGTATTTCCTTGGCACATCAAGTTCTTTATGCCAATATTCTTTGACTACTGTTGTATCTATTGGTGTTTGTAAAACAGTATTCCTTCCACGCATAGTTCCATCTATTAAGGACTTTATTTTTAGACATCCTAAGAACTTCTGGAGCGCATATATCATAATTAGCTTCAGTTCCTACGAAAATGCTCTCCTTTGCCAAAAAAATCAACAGTCTCATTATCTTTAATTCCAATGTGTGCTTTCACCCTTTATGTATCTTCCAGCCCTTCTTAAACTGAAAATGTTTTTTCTGATTTAAGTTATGAAAGTGTTGCTTTGTGTTTTTGGTATATCAATTTTTTTAATCGCTTGTAATACCGATAGCGAATCTGAAGAAATTAAAACACTTTTAAAATTGGATTCGGTAAACAGAAGTAAAGCTTCATAAATCGCAACAGCCTCAGCGCAAAAGATTGAAAAAAATTCCGGCAGTTGGAATTGTTTTTTGATACCTTCTTTGGGTGCACAGTAAGCTCCTCTAGTACCTTCCTCATTTTTAGATGCATCAGTAAAAACCACTAAGTCTTCAGCATTGTCAGCTATTGATCTTAATACAATTGACTAAAGGGTGATCACTGTAGCAAGGTTCTACTACTTTAACCTCCATAAAAAAGGAATCAAAATCTTCGAGAACCGTAATGTTATTCAAATGCTGTATATGGTTGTTAATGAAGTTATTGTTTTGGAATGCCTCGCATAACGGCGGTAAATTCTTTTTTTGCCAAAATCTGTTAATTAGGGACAATTCATTTAATTTTCGAATATCAGAAAACGGCATGATTCTGATTCTTGGTTTTTATTAAGAATTTGTCACTCAAATAAATTCTTCTATACTGTGGTGGTAATTCAATGGCTTCCGCAAACAACGCTTCAACCGGAGTGGATCTCATGGCTCCTAGACATACTCGAAGGTAGCAATTGATGGTTACGTTTATTTTCTTACAAATTGTTGCTGGCAGATCCATATAATATGCTGGCATAGTCTATGATCGATCTTATATAAGATCTAAAAAACAATAGACTTATCTTTACGTCTGCTCCCCACCATACTTTAACTGTAGATTTTAAAAAATTCAGACCCTTTTGACATCTTTCCAGCATGTAATCAATATGAAGTTTCCACGTTAATTTTCTGTCCAGTATCACCCCCAGGTATTTTACACTTTGTTTGTATGGAAATGTATACGTATTGTATCTTTAACCCATACGTTTATTACGACGCTTTGGAAATGCTGTGAAATTCAAATTTCTTAGGAGGCGCTTGAACGTCCCTCTATTGGTCTGACGTCACGGACCATAAGTAAGCGGGCTACGGGTCGACAAAAACGCGATTGAGTATTACGGGAATAGGGAACTTGCACATTTTTTTTATTAGATAATAATGTTCAGTTTTGTTTAAAAATGAGATTTCCAAAATTTCACGCTTCAAAAACTCGTAATAACTTAGAAATACATATTTAAAGTCTTCTGCGACATAAAATAATTCAAACGGCCCGTGAGTTCACATAGTTTTGCATTAGCTTTTATTATGGTTATATTTCGCTGTGTCTAGGTACACGCTAACGTGTACGCAAATAAAAAAGTTAGGTAGACGCGAATTAAACTTCATCAAGCCAGTGACGTCATTATTTAGCTTACGCAGTGACTATATATTTTGGTACATGCTATTATGATATGTTTAGTGTTTGTTTGATAGAAAAATATTTGTTAAGGGGAGGGAAGCAGAACTATTCAGATGTTTCAAACTTAATTGTAATAAATCAATGTATAAGTATATATAAAAGTATATATTTAGGTTAGCAAAATAATTATATGTATGTAGTTGACATGACATGTAGGTACAAAATATTGTTAAAATAATTTTTATACGTAAGTGAATTATTATAATCAACTATTCTAAATGCAAAATAAGCCACAATTTAACTAAAAAAATTATTTTATTAACGTTTCGACGTCCAAATCGGATGTCATTGTCAAAATACAAAAATTAGTCAGATTAAATAAATTATTAGAAAAAATTTTTTACTAAGCAACAACATTTTTGTTTAATTTAATAATGTTTTGTATTATGACAACGACATCCGGTTTAGACGTCGAAACGTTAATAAAATCAATTTTTTAGTTAAATTGTGGCTTAGTTCCCATTTAGAATAGTTGATTACAAAAATGCCACAAGGATAATAGCTTCAGAACAAGTTAATTATTATTGTGAAAGCTTTAGTCTTCCTTTTATTTTAATCTTGGACGGTAACAATATATAGTCCAGGGCGCATCTGTTTTGTGATGGACGTTGAGAGGTGACTCAAATTTTTTTGCAGAAATTTCTTGAAAATAACTCAAATAATAATATTTGAGTTATCCTCCCACTCAAAATGCTCCGGAACATTGTTTAAATAATCAAAATGTCAAAATATGAAGGAAAAAGTCGATTTTTTATTGGTTTTTTGATTATAACTTTAAAACTATTCATTTCTGAGAAAAGTTGTACTGACATAAAAGTTGCGTAATTAAATTTCCTACAATATAGAATTGGTTAAAAATTTAAAAAATAGTCACCCTTGTTGCAAAATGGCAATAATTGCGAAAAGAACCATACAAAAACAAGTATTCGCATTTTACGTTTTTCAACCCTTTATGCTACACTTAGGACCTTTATATTTTACCCAGAAAAACTTTATGATATAGTAAAATAACACTGTAAATTTCATTAAGATCGGTTTAATAGATTTTGCAAAATAAATTTTGCAATCCAGCTTTCGCAAAAAAAAATTCATTTTTTTAAAATGTTGCAGGACTGAAAATAAAGCAGATAGCAAGTTGAATTTTTTTTGCTTATAGAAGTGTACTGTACCTTTCATTTGCAATTTGCAAAATTAAAATCGATTAATCACGACGGCGTCAGGAAATTTTTTAAATAAACATTAATTTTTGGTGCTACGAGCAGGACAGCGGTGTTCGATTCACACAAGTTGATTTCCACCAAAATTTTTTCCAATCTTTATCTAATATAATATTTTCTTACTCTATATTTTGTTGTATTTTAATATTTTATTTCCACAAAAATCAAACTTATTTTATTATTGTTTGTGAAATATTGATTAAACAATTGCATATGTTTAAAAATAATAAACTTTTATTTTCTAAGTTAAAATATATGAACAAAGAAAGTTTTGGCTAAAAAAAGTGTTATTTCAAAGGATAGAGTATGTGTTTTTATTTTGCAATAAACAAATTTATTTATTTATATCGAAATGTAATAAAAATTAAAATGTATCAATCATTATCAAAGGTCATTGAAATGCCCAATCAGATAAATTAATTTTGCAAATTATAAATGAAAGGTACTGTACACTTCTATATTCAAAAAAAATTTCAACTTGCTATCTGCTTTACTTTCAGTCCTGTAACATTTTGAAAAAATGAATTTTTTTTGCGCAAGCTGGATTGCAAAATCTATTGAACCGATCTTAATGAAATTTGCTGTGTTGTTTTACTGTATCATAAAGTTTTCCTGGGTAAAATTTGAAGGTCCTAAGTATAGCATAAATGGTTGAAAAACGTAAAATGAGAATACTTGTTTTTGTATGGATTTTTCGCAATTATTGCTATTTTGCAACAAGGGTGACTATTTTTTAAATTTTTAACTAAATCCATATTATAGAAAATTTAATTGCGCAACTTTTGTGTCAGTACAACTTTTCTTGGAAATGAATACTTTTAAAGTTATAATCAAAAAATGAAGAAAAAAATCGAAATTTACCTTCATTTGTTGACATCTTGATTATTTAAACTATGTTCCGGACCTTTTTGAGAGGGAGGATAACTCAAATATTATTATATGAGTAATTTTCAAGCAATTTCTGCAAAAAAATTTGAGTCACCTCTCAACGTCCAAATATTTTTACAGATGCGCCCTGGTCTAATACTATTTCATTTATAACTAAAAAAATATATATTAATTTATAGTCTCTTATCTTTTTCGTACTGTTTTAAAATGTTCTTAAACTCATTAAAAGAACTAAATAATTGTCCACACTCCGTAGTTAATTTAAAAACAAACACTAAACAAATAAAAAATAGAAATCACTGACACTCTAACTTTTTTATCTGCGTACACGTTAGCGTATACCTAGACACAACCTTATATTTAGGTATAATCTTCTTCTCCTTCTTTAGTTTATTGGCCTCTACCTACTTGGGTATTTGGCAAACTCATCGTCGTGGAATAAGTCAAAAATATTTATATTCTAATGACATTTATCGTATGTCATTGTAATAATATATACCAGTTTGTTAAAATTGTAGTTTTATAATGTTTTTGAAGAAAAGGGACGAAGGTTTACTATTGAAAATACAACCATTTTGTAAAAGTACAAATTTTCTATGAATAGTTCAAACGATCAAAAACACTTGTAACGTCACATAAATGTATTTTCTACTGACGTTTATAACGTCTAATTTAAAATTCCGTTTACTTTATTGGAAAAATGTAAATGTAACACCGAGTGACGTCACGACGCGTTTTGGGCCACCTGTTTTAATTTGAATTTTTATAGTGGCGGCTCGTCAGAGGAGGCAAGGGAGGCTCAGCCTCCCCATAAATTTTTTACACACTCTATACTGTTTTGTTTATCATGAATCGCGAAAACAATAATTACTCTCGCTATTATACAACGTGTAAATTCCATATTATCACTAATTATCCATACGTACGGAGCATTAGCATTAGAACGCATGATCGCGTCTCAGTTTTATTACATATTATTGTAGGCAGGACCCTGGGTTATCCCGAGATGCACGAACGGAGCCGAGAAGCCCAGCTTTCTCCGTTGCTAATGCTCCGTGCAGCGCAGCAGGCGTTTAAGGAGACCCGGTCTCCTAACAGTGGCATCTACGGCGCCATCACACGCTGCCCGGAGATATACCAAGGGAGGCAGTGTAGCTTCTCAGCTCCGTTGGGTGGTTGGGTGCGTCTCGGGACAACGAATTTTAGGGTCCTGACTAAAAATAATGAAAAATCTAAAAGTGCGAATTTTGTTATGAAATTTGGTATGTGGGGTTATAATAATATTTGGAACAACTTGCTCAAATAACTTTTTCCGATATCTCTAACTCAAAGCAAAATATCGGTAATTTATCGTGTTTTTGAATTCGCAGTAGGCCGCGTTTAGAATTAAAAAAATTCAGTTGAGTATCTTAAAAAATTTGAAGCTTCATTATGTATGGACTGCAAAACTTCAAATCTGTATTTATTTTGATATGCATAGGTATCTATTTACAAATAGATGGAATTGTTAACAAATAAACGACACAAACTTTGGTATTAAACTTTTACTATTAGACTAACTATTTTTAAAATGATATCATGAAATTATGAATTAGGATGATATTATGAAATGTAAATAAAAAATGGTTAAAAGATGGGGCCTTAAATTACATTTTTTGGCGCAATTTTTTGCATTTTGCTAGTGCAAAATTGTCTAGATATTTTACAGTTAGGTATAGCCTCCCCTATTGTAAAAAATCACGAGCCGCCACTGATTTTTAATCGTTTTTAGGGGCCAAACGAAAGACAAACAAAACTTTTTTATCTTTGATACATGTTTTAAATTATGTTCTGTTGTGATTTATAACATTTTTTTCGAATTTAAAAATGTATGCAAGTTCCCTATTGTATATTACATTTTAATCGTATTTAATTGGAAATTACCAGGTAATATTTATATTCTTTTATAGTTCTACAATCAGTTTATTTAGTTTCAAAGTGAAATTTATGATTCTTTAGAAATTGCTACTTTTTCAAAACAAAGCGATTAGGTTATTCTGGGGATTGTATAGTACATTTTAATCTTAAGGGTAAGTTTAATTTAATTGAACTAACTTGGGGATTAAAAATACAATATCTTAAATACTTACTAATTAATGGAACAGATTTTGCAAATATTCTCGAAGCATTTCTTTCCCTTATGGTTATATGGCGAAATCATCTCCAAGAGACATAAATGTGTGTCCTGTTTTTATCTTTTTTAGAGTTAAAAATAGATGCATTGGAGAAAAGGCAGGCGGCTTGAGATTGAAGTGTTTAGTTCGTTCTTGAGAATCTTCAACCACCTTGTCTTCTCTGGGGTTATTGAATGGACTGTATTATTTGGAGTTATTGAATGGACTCTATTGTTGGGAGTTTCTTTTAGTACGTAAAGATAAGAGTAACACAATACAAACTTTTATTTTTTTACGCACTATGGGTGACAATATCGAATATGTTGATACACTAATTTTGAGTTATTTTCGCAATCGCTGTGACAAATTCTGGTTCTTCTAATTTAATATTTGAGATTCGTAGGGAGAGGAGATTTTTTAGTGACTTTTCTAATGACAGACTTTTTTCTTATATTTGATTTTTGTTAATAAACTCATTAGCAACGCAGAACTCGATCTGTGACGTTAATAAATTCACGTCACACAATAAAATATATAAAACGCGAAGAAAGACGAACACTTTGAAATTTACAGGGTTGGAAACAAATCAGTTTTCAACCATACTGCCACCGAGAGAAATGTCTAGTATCTTGTAGTTTTAATTTTACTACAATGAGGAAGAAGGGTCAAGAACATGTGTTGTTGGCGGCGAAGTTTCACCTAGCGGTAAGGGGATAAGTTTAGTTATTGGGCGAATGTAGGTTCCACTTTTCGTGCGAACTTGGACTGCTCGGACGTTGTGGTCTTTTCCTTCATATACTTCAGTCACCCGAGCAAGTGGCCAGTGTAAAGGAGGAGAGTCAAGGTTTTTGACCAATACTAAATCGCCTACCTTAATATTAGGAGATGAAAGGATCCATTTGGGTCGGTTTTGGAGCCGATTTAGGTAGTCCGATGTCCAGCGCTTTCAAAAGAGTTGCTGAACTCGAGTTCATTGCTGCCGGCGCTTTAGCCGATTATCCGGAGTGCAAGAAATATCGGCTTCTGGATAAGATAACAAAGGGGCACCTATTAAGAAGTGTCCTTGAGTAAAAGGCTGTAGGTCTAATGGGTCAGTAGACAATGGGAATAGAGGGCGAGAGTTAAGAACGGCCTCCACTTAAGTAAGAATAGTGCAGAATTGTTCAAAAGTATATACCGAGTTGCCGGTGATTTTAATCAAAAGTGACTTAGCACTTTTAATTGAGGTTTCCCATAATCCACCCCAGTGTGGGGATCTGGGAGGAATAGATTTCCAAATTATGTTTTGGGAAGAAAAGAACTCGTGAAACACATGATGCTGTATTGAAAAATGCTTTCTAAGAAGAGTGAGATGATTATTAGCACACACAAAATTAGTTCCATTGTCACTGTAGATAATGGATGGGATACCACGTCCAGCTATAAATCTTTTAAGACAAACCAGGAAAGCGTCTGTCGTGAGGTCAGACACTGCTTCTAAATGGACTGCTTTGGTAGCTAAGCATACAAACAATGCTATGTAACCTTTGGATATAGGGGCTTTTCTCAATGAAGAGGACTTTACGCAAAAAGGACCTCCGAGATCTATTCCAGTATTTTCGAAAGGTCTTTTTGCTGTGACTCGTTCACGAGGGAGATCTGCCATGATTTGGTTTGAGGCGATGGCATTAAACCTAAAGCAAGTATTGCATGAATGTATTATGCGTTTTATACGCCGTAGTCCGTCAAGAGGCCAATATCTTAAGCGGACATTATTCAAGGTGGTTTGAGATCCTGCATGTCCCAGACGCTGGTGCTCTGAGGTGAGCAACAGTGTGGTGAAGTGATTACGTGCAGGGAGCAATAAGGGGTGCCTTTGATCAAAGGGTACATCCGAATACTTGAGTCGACCACCTACTCTAAGTAATTTGGACCTGTCGATGAAGGGATTTAGTGAAGCAATTTGCTTGTTGAATAACAATCGACCTTGCGTCAGAGATAATATTTCAGATTTAAAGAAAACGGCCTGAACTTGACCTATTAGGAATAGTCTGGAGTCTTGCAATTCCTTAGGAGACAGATGACCAGACAAGCAGTCTTTATGTCGAGTATTGTACACAAATCGATGTATGTACGCCATGGATTTTATAAGTTTAGTGAATGATGAGAACCGGTTTATAAATTCGATCCAACAATTTTTGTGAGTTCTGGTACATGCATTAACTATTTTCTTTTCTTCAGGCAAATTGACAATAGGCTCAAATGAGGTATGTTTAGACCAATCACTGGATCGATCTAATAGAAATAACGGTCCAGGTGCCCAGAAGGATCTGGCTTGATCTGAAAGCTTGCCCCGAGATAAGAGGTCTGCGGGGTTGAGTTCAGACTTTATATACTTCCACTTTGGGCGAGGGCTAGCGTTTTGAATTATTTCCACCCTGTTTGCCATAAAGGCGGCCCATTTTTTGGGAGGTGAGTGGGCCCAAGACAGAGCTACCATAGAATCTGACCACAAGATACTATCAGAAATGGTGAGAGAACGCAACAGTATCGCATAGAGCCTTGTGTAGAGACTGGTTAAGAGAACCATTGCACATAATTCTAGTTTCGGTATAGTGAGAGGTTTTTTCGATGGAGCTACACGCGATTTAGCAGCAATAAGTGTAGATGACACCGATAAATCAGAGTATTCTGCCCTTAAATATATGCAACAGCCATATGCCTGAGTACTGGGATCACAAAACCCATGTAGTTCGACTTGAACTACATCTTTTCCGCCGATTATGCACCGAGGAACCGAAAAAGAGGACAGGTTGGTTAAATTTGACAAGAACTTAAGCCAATTATCTAGAAGCTTGGGATCGGTTATAATGTGGTCCCAAGAGAGATTTTTGGCCCATATTTGTTGCATCAGAATTTTTCCGTGAACAATTACAGGATTGACAAATCCTAGAGGATCATAGCACTGCGCTATGACAGAGAGAATCTTACGTTTGGTAGGTGAGCTAACAATAAGTGATTCTGGAGTGTCAACTTGGAATAAATCAGTTGTGGGATCCCACTTAATGCCTAGCACCTTACATGGCCCTTCTTCAGGAAAAATTTTCTTCGAAGAGCTGCTAAACTCTGCAGAAAACGCAGCAAGAAAAGAATTGGATCTTATTTTGTGTATGCTGAAGCCAGCGGAAGAAAGAGTAGAGCTTAACAAACGATGCAGTGAAGTGATTTCTTCTTCAGTACTACAGCCTGATAAGATGTCGTCCACGTAAGTCTGATACAATAGTGTATCTTGTACTGCCTTTGAACAAGAGGGATTTTGAGCAATGTCCTTTAGAACTCGACAGGCTAGATATGGAGCACTTTTTTGACCAAATGAAACTGTAGTTAGTTCAATGCAAGAAAATTGATCTTGGGGAGTTTTTCTCCACAGAATGTTCTGGAGAAAGTGAAAGGAAGGATTCATTTTCACCTGCCGGTACATTTTCGTTATGTCAGCAGTAAATGCAAATATATGAGTGCAGATGTGGATTCGGACCACATGCTTATTCTTGAAATTAATGTGGAAGGAAGGATTATCTGGGGTACCTACAGAAATGAGACGCCATGTTCTGTTCAATCTTAACGACTATTTTATTTCAATATGTCAAACCGGCAACTTACAATACAATACAATATGTTTACATTGGTTATCAACCGATGGCGCTACATGTATTAAAATACTTATTTTTTGATACATCTCAACACTTATCAGGGCCCAATTAATGATAAAACTAGCCAGAGAAAATAATCGCAAGACTACCAGAAGAAAAAGATACAATCTAGAAACCCTAAAGCAAGAAGAAACAAGGAAAATATTCACTGACAGACTTACAGTAAACCGAAATGTACACCACTGTAATGGAGATTCTGTGGAAGAAATATGGAAAAACTTCAAAGAGGTCATGATGAAGACAGCAGACAAAAAAACATATAGAAGTGAAGAAGGCATCTAGAAAAGATAAAAGGAATTACATAAACGAAATGCTAAAATCAGCAGAGAAAGCAGCACAAGATAATGATCTACGAACACAATACACGATTATACGAAACCTAACAGGCAACCGAGTAAGAAATGTACGAGAAATAAAAGATAAACAAGGAAAATTAATTAAATCTGAGAAATAAATAACTCAAAGATGGAGAGAATACTTTGAAGAAATATACGATAAACATGACCGAACACAAGAATTGGATGATCAAATTGAAATACAAGAATTAGAGGTTAACACTGGGGCAATTACAAGAGAAGAAATTGCCAACGCACTTAATATTAAAGAATGGCAAAGCCGCAGGAACAGATAATTTACCTATCGACCTGATAAAAGCAGACACCGAATAAGCCATAGATATGCTACATAAACTTCTAAATAAAATATGGACCAACGAAGAACTGCCACAAGAATGGAAAGAGGGACTGATAATAAAAATACCAAAGAAGGGAGATCTGAGTAACTGTAAAAATTGACGTGCAATAACTGTATTAAGCGCCTCATCCAAGGTGTTAACCAAAAATTCTGCTCGAAAGAATGAAAGAATTGGACAAGAAACTGAGAAGCAACCAAGCAGATCCTACCCACATAACAATGATGTTCGTATCATGTTCTAAGCATATACTACCAACATTCGTCAGAGTATATTCTTTTTAGTATATGCGTAGTACAAGCATAGCATGTACCTTAAAAAACATTCTAAATTTCATGCTCTTTGCACATACTTTAAAGTATATTCTCGTACCGAATATACTGAGTACATTCGTGTACGTAGTAACTCGGAATATTCGTAAAAGTTTATTCTTAGAATGTACCTTTACCGAATATTCTTAGCACATACTTATAAGTACATTCTTAACACATACTTATAAGTAGATACTATTCTCAGAATATACTTTTACCGAATATTCTTAGCACATACTTATAAGTACATACTTAACACATACTTATAAGTAGATACTTTTAAAATATCTTAAAAATAATATATATGTATGTATAGGAAGAATAATGTTAGCCTATAGATTATCAACTTCGTTAAGAATAATTAATGAAATTTAAAAATTTATGTATGTAGGTACTATTAATTAAACTACCGAATTCATTATTTAAAATTGTTTTAATTGTATGGTAAAAATGTTTAAGAATTAATTGTATTAACGAAAAAGGAGAAATTGTCGTTTCGCTTTCATAACTGAAATGCATTTACTATTTTGATTAAGTTTATTGAGTATTCTTATGAAGAATTTTATTTTTACATGGAATTGACATTCAGGTAAGCTGTGTGGCTGAGCCAAAACCCACAACCGGCACAAACAAAGCGGAAACGACCGCTGCATACCTGCATAGGGGTTAGCGGGTAGGGGGTTGGGAACAAAGGAAAAATACAAAATATGAAAATAGTTACTGAATAGGCATTTGGCATTTGTGTCTACACTTAACACTAACAATGTCTATGATGCTGTGTTGTGAGGAAGACCAAGTATTTCAACCAGGAATAGGAACATGCATAATTAAACGTTTTATTTTGTTTGCGGTCAACTTACAAATAAAAAATTCATTTTGGTACTTCAATATTACTTAAATAGTAAGTATGTATATAGGTACATATAAGCAACATATAAATTTTAGTTATTTACATACATATGTTACATAATATTTATTTGGGTACGATAGGTATATGAATATGAATATATAAATTTATATATTCAGCATTTTTATTTTTATATGCACATAATAACTAAATATATATACCTACTTACCTATATAATATTGATATAACTAACTAAAATTTATATAATATTTTATATTTACTTTTTAAGTAATATTGTAGAATGTACTAACTACATTCTCATATGTAATATGTAAATTTAGTAGAAAGTAGAACCTAGGATGAGATTCGGTGATGCTGAAAACATGCTTCTGAGCAATATAGCACTTCCTTGTAATATTCTTTCCATATACTAAAAAGTACATTCTTCCTATATACTAAAAGATGTGAGGTAGTACATTCTAAGTATATAAATAGAAGGTTTATAGCACCTTCTTAGAATATCCTAAAAAGTATATTCTTGGTATATACTGAGAAGAAGTGCGGTAGTACATTCTAAGTATATACATAGAACGTTTAAGTACTGTAATGTAGTATATACTCAGTATGTGCTCTGCACATTCGCAATGGTAATTACGCATATTCTTAGTATATACTTTTTCTGAAAAGTATGTTCTATGAATCTACTAAGAACATGAAATTGTTATGTGGGTAGTAACATCACAAGGCAAGCTCTCGAATATCAACCTGAGGGGACGACCAGATAATGGAAGAAAACAGTAACCAGAGAACACAACAGAATCGGCTTAAGTTGGGGGAAGTGAAAAACAAAGCAAGAAACAGAGGAGAATGGATGGAACTGGTAAACAGATTAACCAGAGAATAAACACAAGAAGACGCGCTGAGCTGTCCACCAGCCGTCTTACACTATCGGCCAAGAAACGCAAATGCGCCCTATACTCCACTAGGAGTGATGGTCCAAGAGAGAGAGAGAGAGAGAGAGAGAGAGAGAGAGAGAGAGAGAGAGAGAGAGAGAGAGAGAGAGAGAGAGAGAGATTAGGCTAGAGCGATGAGCCGCTCTGTGCATCGAGGTGTAACGCCGATATCAAGGACGCCATTGGTCAATATTCATTTTGAGTGGTCTAGCCATCTTTGTCCGTCATATGAGCGGTATCGCTTAGTAAAAAGAGAAAGATATACCACCGATCGACAGCCTGCGCTTTACGCTTTTTTGCTCAGTTTGCCTTGTCTAAGGTTAACATGTCTCTGGTCTTGCCAATCAAAAGGAAGAATTTTGTTCTGTCACCCAAAGTGGGCCGGCCCTCATCAGTTTTCTAAAGTTGTTTATCAATATATTCGAATTTCGTTAATTATTTGTTACAATGGATGTTAAGTTATTAATTTAATAAAAATATACCATAGAGTAATTTAATATTTCAGATAAATATGAGTTGTTTATTAGTCTAATTCGGGGTTATCCACACATATACGATAGGTAAACGAATAAACATTTTAAAGACTAGGAACTGAAACAAAATATTTGGAAATCCCACGACACCAAGGAGTATACCTTCGTGTATTTCCTAATCCATGTAACACACAAAACGGATATATTAGGGGAGTGCAATTAGAACGAAAACATGCATTGTTTCGGAATAATTCAAACAAGCTTATATTTTTCTAAAACTTTTTTTGTTAGTTTATATACATGTTAAAGTAAAAAGTTCTACTCGCAGATTTGGCCGCTAATTGTTTATTAATTGTTTAAACAATAACAATTGTTTTGTACAAATAATTTTAAAAATATCGTTGAACTCATCATTTTACTTTGATCAAATATGTTTCTATTCTGTTTTTGATTATGCTGAATCCGAATATGGCATTGGAATTTCAAAATTCTTATACATAAGCTCTTATACAGTGTGTCTGCGTAGCTAGGAGCCACATGTAAAACTTTTTTATTATCAATTTTACGAAAAAAAGTTATTCTTAATAAAATGCTCTGGATAGTCAAAAATCTAAAACTCAACCATCAGATATCAAATTTTATCAATTTTATATGAGTTATGTCAAAAATATGAATTTCTTTAAAGAGTAAAATACCTTTATATTCCAGAATATCAAAAAATGCTATTATGAAAAGTTGTTTGAAATTAGAAACTGTGTCTAAATATACCATTACATCATTCTAATCGAAAAAAAATCCATTTTTTCTCAAATTACGGATACTCATCGCCATTTTATTACAATTATGATAACTATTTTATTATCACTTTTACCAAAAAAAGTTATTCTTCATAAAATGCTCTCCCTGGTCTAAAATCTAAGATACAATCATCAAATATCAAACTTTTTTAATTTTATACGAGGTATGTAAAAAATATGAATTTTTCTTGAGTTAAGTGCCTTTATTATTCACAATATTTTAATTATAAGAATGTAATTGCATACTAGACCAGTGGTGTCATGGCAAAATTAGCAGTGCGGGAACGCACTGCTAATTTTTGTTTACAAAACCTAAATTCTCTATTATTTTTTTTTCTTTTCTTAACCAGTGAGGGAACGGCGTTCCCACGCGTTCCCACACGATGACACCACTGTACTAGACCATAGTTTTTAATTCCAAGCAACTTTTCTTAATAACAATTTTCGATATTGTGAAATGTAAAGGTACTTTACTCTTGAGTGAAATTCATATTTTTTGACATACCTCGTATAACATTAACTAAATTTGATATTTGATGACTGCATCTTAGATTATATGCGATGCAGAGTATTTTATAAAGAATAACTTTTTTTCGTAAAACTGATAATAAAAAAGTTATCAATAGGTTCCAAGTTAAGCAGACATACTGTATAAGAGCTAAAAAAAATTTTTTTTTGGTGAACATTTATTATTGTTGAAGCTTATTATTAAATGTATTTTAGGTAAGTTTTACAGAAAAAAGTTTTGATCACTTTGTATAAACATTTTTTAGCTGGTAATTTTCGGTTTTTGTATTACATTTTTGTTACCTTTCTTAATTTTCTTAAAAAGAAATAGTTTATTTCATTTCTAAAGTAAAATAATATAGCTCATTTTAAAGATATTATAAAACTGTAATAAATCTGTTCAAACTTGAGTAATACCGTCTTAAAGTGGTGGTAATTCTATAAAACTACGAAGATTTCAAAAATTACATTTTTTGAGACGTCATACAGGGTGAGTCATGAGGAACTGTACATACTCCTACCTCGTATAGAGGCTCCTATGGGGAATAACAAATGACCATTAAAAAGTGTCTGCTCCCATTGTTTAATAATATACAGGGCGAGTTTCGCATTTTGACAGAAATTTGTATTCGTCATAATTTTTGAACGGTCAGATCGATGTGTCTCTTATTTTGGCCAATCGTTACACTATTACCACCTAATCAACTAATTTATTCAAATTAGAAAAAATCAGATCCGGCTTTAAAAAATTAGTTCGTTTTGGTCTTAGAAAAAATTTCACCCTGTATACGCTTTTTGAAAACTCTAATATGAATTTTACAAATTAGACAAATAGGCAATTAAAATGGCATACTTATTTTTTTCCGCACACAATTACTTAATTTTTTATAAAAAAATCAAATTTCACTATGAATTAAAAGTTTGGTAAAGTGAACCATAGATTTAAAAAAAATAACTTTTATTACAAAAATTAATTTTTTTTGCACAAATAAGTAATTTATGTTACCATCCAAACAACTGATTTATTCAAACTAGAGAAAAATCAGGTCCGGATTTAAAAAATTAGTTCGTTTTGGTCTTAGAAAAAATTTCACCATGTATACGCTTTTTGAAAACTCTAATATGAATTTTACAAATAAGACAAATAGGCAGTTAAAATGGCCTATTTATTTTTTTCTCCACGCGATTACTTAATTTTTTATTAAAAAATCAAATTTGTCAAAATCGGAATTTTAACCTAAAAATGAAAAAAAAAATGAACTCACGGTTTAACTCGCTACAACTCTGTTCCATTTTAATATTTTTTTTCTGAAATATTTACAGCACATACCTCTTACCATTGTGAAGACTATGAAAGTTGTTGTAGACTTTCAGTCTTCTTCTTGTAAAAGTTGCAAACTTGTAAATCGCAAAAATTAGGTGGAAAAATTTAAAATTTATCAATTTGATCACGTCTATGTTAAACTATAGAGTCCAAAAGAAGTGTTATGGGAAGTTTTAGATCTAGACGTGTTATAGAAAAAAAAAATGGTAAAACTTTTAATTTTAAGAAAAACGTTGTTTTTGTTAATTAATTTTTGTAAAAAAAGTTAATTTTTTTAAATCTATGCAAAAACTTTGCCAAACTTTTTATGCCTAGTCAAATTTGATTTTTTAATAAAAAAATAAGTAATCGTGTGGGGAAAAAAATAAATATGCCATTTTAATTGCCTATTTGTCTAATTTGTAAAAATCATATTAGAGTTTTCAAAAAGCGTATACAGGGTGAAATTTTTTCTAGGACCAAAACGAACTTATTTTTTAAATCCGGGCCTGATTTTTTTCTTGTTTGAATAAATCAGTTGATTGGTGGTAACATAAATTAAATATTTGTTCAAAAAAAATTAATTTTGGCAATAAAAGTTAATTTTGTTAAATCTATGGTTCACTTTACCAAACTTTTATTTCATAATCAAATTTGATTTTTTTATAAAAAATTAAGCAATCGTGTGCGGAAAAAAATAAATATGTTATTTTAATTGTCTATTTGTCTAATTTGTAAAATTCATATTAGAGTTTTCAAAAAGCTTATACAAGGTGAAATTTTTTCTAAGACCCAAACGAACTAATTTTTTTAAAGCCGGACCTGATTTTTTTCTAGTTTGAATAAATCAGTTGATTAGGTGGCAATAGTGTAACGATTGACCAAAATAAGAGACACATCGATCTGACCGTTCAAAAATTATGACGAATACAAGTTTCTGTCAAAATGCGAAACTCGCCCTGTATATTATTAAACAATGGGAGCAGACACTTTTTAATGGTCATTTGTTATTCCACATAGGGGCCTCTATACGAGGTAGGAGTATGTACAGTTCCTCATGACTCACCCTGTATCATTTGAATTAAATTTTTGATTTTTTTTTTTGAATGAAACATCATTTAGTAAGATGCTTGAAAGGTAAGTTGTGCAAAATTGAGAGTTTTATAAAAAAATTGTATTAGTTACACATTTTTTAATCATTTTTAAACAAAATTCATGTAAGACTCACTTTCCACCCACACCGTACTTACGCCGTACATTTTATTTCTTTCTATTATAACCATAAGATAGCTTAATTATTCTTCTTTCATGTTCAATTTGTAAAATTTCATTCGATCCAGTAGTTAAAGAATTCATCAAAATAATTCAACCGTGCACTTCGCCGTACGTTAGTTTACAGTGCGCCAATATTTGCGAGAAGGGCGACTTTAGCGTTATAAATAAAACATTATAGAAAATACAGATTTAGTTTTAGAACATTCTTTATATAAGGTTTTTTTTGTAAAATTTTCTGAATTTTTCAATGGTCAAGTCAGTTTTTTTCTAAAATTTATATTTTCTGAGTTATTTAAAAAAACATCTAATTTCGTAGTTCATTTGTTTAATAAAAAATGAAGCACCCACTTCTCGAGTAGAACTTTTTGATATGTTGTTTATTAAACATTTCTTAATGAAATTACAAAAAGTTCTATCTTGTTTGATTTTTTCCGAAGTGAAAATCTATATGCACTCCCCTATATATTATAATAAATAATAATATAAATAAATAAACACAAAGTTTGTTTATAGTCTAAGAGCTAGTAAACCCTCCGAGTAACAGTCTTCCTGTAAGGCTAGAAATTTGTGTAGTGACATTGTGAAGTATTTTATAAATAGCACACAAAGGCTAAAAACCATGACCTGGCAGGCATCAGCCCTGCACGTATATCTACCAGGTGAATCCAAAAGTGCATAGTTTAGGGGTAAAATAAACTTTCTCCTGTAAGATTTAAATTTAAGTATGTGTTTGAGTAGGTCATTTAGAAATGACAGGCGATTCTGTGGCCATACCAATTAATACATCCTTGATAAATATAAACATTTTTATTGAACAAAATCTTTTCATACATTTTTTTAATGCAATTTACTGATATTCCTAAATATTTCAAAAAAATGTGTCACATTTGCTTTGTAAACCTTTCTTTTGCCTTTCGTAGCCACATATTCCGTTTCCTTCCTGGGTTTTTGTAGACCACTTCTCTCAGCTGATTCTAAAAAAAATAAAATAAATGGTAATTTTTCAATCCTTTACAATTAACAATCAGAAGAAATATTTACAGGTAATAATATGCATAAATAATAATATTTTGTATTTTGACAATGACGTCTGATTTGGAAGTCGAAAGATTAATAAAATTATTTTTTAAGTTAAATTGTGGCTTATTTCCCAATTAGAATAGTTAATTACAAAAATGCCTCAAATAACTAGCTTCACAATTATACCTGTAGTATTTCCATGAAAAGATTCTTTAAGTGAATTTTGCATAGTTTTCTTTAAAATATCTCTATCAGGCCAGAACACAAATTTTTTTAACCTAAGACACATTATATACAAAGTATTTTTGAAATAAGTTGATACCGGGTAGGGTGAAATACTAAACCTATATCTCAAATCTTTATAATCTAAGTTTAAGCTTAGTTTAGCTAAAGTAAGCAATACTTGATCACTTGGTGACAAAACAGTATTTTGATGGTATTTGATAAATGGTGTAATATACTTTAAAGCTATTTTAAAAACATTGTAATTTGCTAAACCAGTATAATTTTTAGTTTTGGCATCATCATTTTCTATACTTTCACAAGATAAAGCTAATTTCTTAAGCTGATATTTAAAATCCTGTGTTAATGTTAATGACATAAAATGTATTTGTTAATTTTTCCATTGTAATATATGTTTGACTATTTGGCAAAATCTTGTCTTCTACTAAACTAACTTTTATACCAAATAACTACTATCTACCACTAACTATCCACTGTTTCTAAATCTACTAAAGTAACAGTAATGTATCATTAATGAAAAATGTGTAAAATCATAGACCTACCTAGTATTTGTAGAATATAAGACAGTCCAGTGTCTTATAAATCATTTCAAGAGGAATAAAAAAGCAATTTTTTCTTGTAGGTACCCTTTTCTTTTAATTCTCCTTTGGTACCTTAATTCCCATTTTAGATTTTGGGGAACTCATTTCATTGTGTTTATATACCCCATATTTATTGAAGGAACCCAATCTGGATTGTTATTATCAGTTAAGTCGGCTGGTTTTCCTACAAGATTAGACTGTTAACATCTTCAAAAATCGTTAATGTTCAAATGTTGTAACTTACCAGATATAAGATGATTACAGGGGAATTTCCATTTTGCTAGTAAAATCTTTATATTTTATTGCATTTTACCATTGTTGTTGTCTCTCAGATGATAACTATAACTTATTTAGTTAAATTGGTTCAGTTTTGTGCTTAGAATGTAGCACTGATGGTAAGTGGTAAAAGCTAACTTTATCACGATTACTTTGCATTTCACACTTCAAAACACAACACCAATGAGGCATATTATCTTTCTAAATTAATACTTCCAGAGAAAATGTTAAATTAATCTTTGTACAACAACTAAAATGATCTAAAACCATAAGAACCTGATAGAATAATATTCAATGTTTGCCTTCCAGTAGCCATATTGATTTAATTTTGACAGCATCTTGGAACGGCCTATACTAAAAATAGTTTTGTGGTAAAATGGTTTAAGCGCATGGTTAAACCTGTTTACTACCAAAGCAAACTGCAATTGTTTTCAGTGAACTAAATGTAATGGCGATAGATGGCGACTGTAGGGCGAAGGGCGAAATATGCTTAAATCGTTTTACCACCAAGTTCTAATACCTTGTGTCTGAGTTTAGCGAACTGACTATATATAAATTTTTATTTAGAAGTGAAAATACACAAATTACTTCTTTGAGAAGGTTGTCAAAACCAAACTTTCAATATAATGGGTTACCACGACGACGATATTGGTTTCCATGACGACGATTAAAAACCATTGTAATTGTCTACTGATCTGACTTTTAAATACCATGTCAAAAAAATTTTATTTCATCGAATTATCGGATATAATATCACAAGAGAGTGAAAACAAATACTATTGACTATATAGTCCATAGTATTTGGTGAGAATAAATTGAAAATAATGCGACAGTTTTTCGAAAATTTGTTAGTAAATAACAAATTTGAGTAAAAATGAAGCATTATTATTTTATTATTTATTCTTACTGTCGTGTGATATTCGTAAGATTATTTTTTAATACGTATATTATGGATATTTTCTTAAATGTGACAGTTGTCAAAATTAGGAAACGGGTTGCCATTAAACAGAAACAATCTACTTAAAAAAATTCTATCGGTAATTTTCTTCAGTAGATAATTCTCAGTATAATTTTAATCTGATTGGATAGAATTAAACACGTGACCAAATATCTTACTATACGATTGGAAGTTAAAATAATCAAAAAATAATCAATTTAATTTAGATTTCTGTAGCTTTCTATTGGTCAGAATCTCCTATGAATGAAATAATCGCGCTAATTTCATTAAAACATGAACACAATAAGATAAATTTGAAATAAATTAGTAAATAATATCTAAATATTAGTTTATTACATGTATTATATTATAATGCAATATTACAAGGTATTTTACTTTCCCGCACGCCGTGCGGGATAGTGCAACTTTCGCAAACGAAATGCGTGCGTGAAAGTGGCTCTTTTAGCACGGCCGTAGAACAACGCTATTTTTGTAATACTCGCACAAACACTGATGCAATATTTAAATAAAACATATATCAGAAACCAGATTAATCCAGAAACCGGTTCTATGTTATAGTTCTTGGGTTAAATGTTAAAGATAACGCGATAACAAAGTAGTTTAAAAAATCGTTTGCTTAAATTAAAATACCAATATTGTTAACAACTGATAAATACAGTAATGTCCTGCTTTATTTTATTATGGTTATTTTTACCAGTGAGATCGTTTATTTTATTTTTAAAGACTGATAACAAAACCAGTTCTAATAGTTTTTTCCTTAATGAATCAAATGTACATTTATATTATTCTCTAAATGCAGAACAACAAAGACAATAAAAAAAGGTCAAAAATGTCAGAATTTGAAATTCTTCTTTCTTCTTCTTTTTGTAAAGACATGACTCTGTCTGATTTTTCAATGTACCTCCAGTAGGTTGTCGTTCCATCCCTTTCATGGTCTTCCACTGATCGTCTTCCTATTAGGGAACCATCTCTTGCCGTGCTTAGGTAGTCCAGGGTAATAAAGTTTTTTCCATGACACTTCAACAGCCAGGGTACTGAAGCGTTTTTTCGACAGGTAATACCTGTAAGAACAAATTGTAACTATTTCCTGCGTAGGTTCTGGCGGCCATTTTATTTATAAACAATTTAATGTCAAAAATAGTACATTGTTTACCGGGTAGGAAAAGCTTAACATTCCTGGACGACTGTGAAGATTGCTAAGTCGAGGCGCAAGCCGAGACTTAGCAACACAGAGTCCAGGAATGTGGCTTTTCCTACGAGGTAAACATACTATTTTTCCGCAAATCGTTTAAAATTCGACAGATATTGATTGATTTAAAAAAAACGCGATAATTTTATTCCCAAATAAATGGTGCTTTGAAATTCCTAATAAAATTACTTGGGTTACTATGGAAACGTATTGAGGTTGAATTGTCAAACTTGACGCTTATAAATTTAACACTAACAACTGTACGGAAATATCATTTCCTTACAGTAAGGAAGTCCTGACTTTTTCTTCAAGAAATTTTGACAGGAATGTCAAAATTTCCTGGCGATTTGCGGAAAACGATATTTTTTTATTTTTTGCAAATTAATGGAAAACTGTATGACTTATGGTTTTCTTAGTACAAACATCTTCGAGAAAATGGAAAAATATTTAAAATGGCTTATTATTTAGGTTAAATACACTCATTTATTGTTAATATAATTGCGAAAATAGGTCGAAATTTCAAAAAAAATAATTTCCCAATAACTATTGTAAAAATAAGTATAGAGCTTTGAAATTTTTGTCAAATGAGGGTACTTTGGTGCTTAATATGTGACAAAAATTTCAAAGCGATACATTTAATTGTTTAAATTTTATTCAAATTGTTTATCCCAGAGAGCTTTTTTGCAATAACATAAGTCAGAAAAAAATAATGTTAGAACCATTCAACATGTGTCAAATGAAAGAGCATGAGCTAAACTTTCAAATTGGTTTAAAAAACGTGCATAAAAAATGCATTTATTAGTAATAAATAATTATGCAAAAGTATGTTCAATTTTTCCTTATAAACTTTATTTTTTTATATACCTAATAAATTATATATATTTATTACAATTTTTCATCAATTATCGTATATAATATCACAAGAGAGAAAATTTTGCCGGCAATATTTTTGACGTATGAAAGTTTGCATAGAAAAAAAGTGTTGTCTGATTTGGTAGAATGCGATCTTACCCTTCAAAAAATATGTCACGTATTTCAGCACCTGGGAAATTGGAAGGATACTACAAATCTGGCCTCCACATAAGTGGTCTGTAGCTTCGACATGATAGGTGTGAAATTTTAAACGTTCTTGCTGTTGATTGGATAGGAAGGGTAGCGTTATCTAGCCTCCACGCTAGGTACACCATAGCCTCCATACGGTACTTCCAATATTTAATATTATTTTATTAAAGTGGCCAATAAAGGTAAAACACAAACAACTTTTGTTTCCTAATTATTTATTTATACAATAATGTGACATTTTACATAGAAATATTAGTATTTAATTTCGATTAAATATATGTTTACTTGTTGAATTTATCGGCTGCACACAACAGCTGATCGGCCATTAGACCCAACAACAAAACGCGAAATAAAATGTGTATTTTAAAACTGTTGGATAAACAGTACCTACAATCAGAAAAACTTACCTTTAAAAAGGTACTCGATTATGAAATAACAAAAATATCAAAAAACACGACTGAATATCAGCTTTTTATGGTGACACAAACACAAACTAAACACAAACACCAAACACATCACATCATAACCGACCATATAAAATAAGTGAACGACAACGAACGAACGAACACGAACACAGATTACAGATTCACAGATAGCGCAGGATTTGTCAAAAGTCATGTTCCACCAATCACAATGCCGACATCAGCGCCTCTGACTAAACGGAAGGAAAATAAATACGATTACATGTTTTTTATTAGAGTTAGCGGGGCATGAAAGTTTGTTGCCTGGCAATTTTCGCGAATTAAATTTTGACTTAAATCACGAGACGTCAGTCGAGTGATTTTGTCAAAATTTCATAAGCGAAAATTACCAAAAGGCAACGAACTTGAATGAAACCAGGAGAAAATTTTGCCGGTAAATAATTTTCTCTCGAATGATACTATTCGACAAGACTATTTCACGAGACAATTAATGCACCATATCAACGAAATATAATCTTTATTTATTTGTTATTATCAGACACTTTCGTGACGGATCTGTCATAATTTTGTCGCTGAGAAATCACGTCGCTAAGGAGTTTTGTCAGCAAAAAACGATGCGTTGCTATGCCGTTTTATCAGTTAAAAACAGTCTAGTGAAATAGTCATATAAATAAAATTACTTGGTAGTTATGCACCGAAAAAACGGTAAAAAATAGATTTTTTTGAAAAAAGTTATTAAAAAAGTTTAAAGGATTCAAAAAAAGAAAAATTAACGATACTTTTGCGCAATTATTTATTACTAATAAATGCATTTTTTATTCAGTTTTTTTAAACCAATTTGAAAGTTTAGTTCATGCTCTTTCATTTGAGACATGTAGAATGGTTCTAACATTATGATTTTCTGACTTATGTTATTGCAAAAAAGCTCTCTGGGATAAACAATTTGAATAAAATTTAAACAATTGAATAAATCGCTTTGAAATTTTTGTCACATATTAAGCACCAAAGAACCCTGATTTGACAAAAGTTTCAAAGCTCTATACTTATTTTTACAATAGTAATTGCAAAATTCATTTTCGACCTTTTTTCACAATTATTATACTAACAATAAATGAGTGTATTAAACTTTGTAATACGCCATTTTAAAGCTTTTTTCATTCTCTCGAAGATGTTTGTACTAAGAAAACCATAGTTCTGACAGTTTTCCATTAATTTGAAAAAAAAGGAGAAAAGCCGTTTTTTGACACTAAATTGTTTATAAATAAAAATGGCCGCCAGCTCCTACACAGGAAATAGTTACAATTTGTTCTTATAGGTATTGCCTCTCGAAAAAACGCTTCAGTACCCTGGCTGTTGAAGTGTCATGAACAGAGTATATTTTTGTCTTATTAATATGGTCTAAGGTAGGTACCATGGACAAAGGCGTCTTTGTACCATGGGTAGGTACCACTCTATTTGTTGTCATTCGGCTTATGTGGTCATTCCTTTCTACAATTCTGTTTCTTACCCAGTTATATCTACATAAAAACAAGATACAATTTCAGGCAACCATGTTGGCTGGAGGGAATATGAAAATCAATGTCACTTGTCACTGACTCAGATGTATACAGGAGTTTAACTGAAGTCTTAAACAATACGGTAATGGAATAGTTTTCATTTGAAAACAAACAGTCAAGACCTGTCAAGGTAGTTGCAAGAAACTTACACCAGTCATGCAAAGCTGCACAAATTTTAAAAGACCTAAAGAACAAAGGCTTCAAAATACTGGAGGTAAATAAAATACTAACCGGGAAAGATAAAACGCCACTTCCGCTTTTTAATTTACCCTTTGATAAAGATGAAGATATAAAAAAAATATATGCCATTAATGAAATATTAAATATTAGAGTACAAATAGAGGCTTTCAGAAAACCTAAATTGCTGCCCCAATGCAAGCGCTGCCATGAATATGGACACACACAGAATTACTGCAAAAGGGAACCAAGATCTGTCAAATGCATTGGAAAACATCTAACTAAAGACTGTAAAAAACCCAAAAATATAGCTCCAAAATGTGTTCACTACGGCAATGAGCATCCAGCTGTTGTAGCACTGCAAAAGCTCTGCAAACACTAAGAAATAAAAATATAAATAACAAAGCTCCTGAGAGCAGATTAAATATAGAAAATATGATTTTATATACCGGGTGTCCACTTATATTTTTCCCCATTTTAAACTTCTAAACGGCTCAAGATAGAAATATGCGGTTTTCGCTGAAATGTTTTATTTTAGCAAAAGTTTTGTCTGAATGGATTCAATTTTTTATATCGCTTTCAAATACGAAAAAAAAATGGCGCATTTTTGAAAAAAACGTTGTGGACTTTTTTTTAATGGAACACCCAGTATATTTTTCTGTAAATTGAAGGAAAGGTCATTCACCTATCCAGCGATATAAAGTTTTTCAAAATCGGTTGTCAACTCACTGAGTAATTAATTTTTAAAATGAGAGGTGCAACGTGGATATCACATACCTAAATAACATGACTATACAAATTGATATTATCTTATGTGATTTCAACATTGCATCTCTGATTTTAAAAATTAATTGTTCAGTCATTTGACAACCGATTTTAAAATTTTTTATATCGCTGGATAGGTAAAAGACCATTTTTTCAAGATGCAAAAAAGTATACTGGTTGTTTTAATAAAAAAAGTCAACAACGTTTTTTTTTAAAATCCGCCATTTTTTATTTAAAAGCGTTATAAAAAATGGTCATTTACCTAAAAACTTGAAAAAACGTTTATTTGCCTATCCATCGATATAAAATTTTTTAAAATCGGTTGCCAAATGACTGAGTAATTAATTTTTAAAATGAGAGATGCAATGTGGAAATCACATAAATTAATATTATGTTATGTGATATCCATGTTGCACCTCTCATTTTAAAAATTAATTACTGAGTGATTTGACAATCGATTTTGAAAAACTTTATATCGCTGGATAGGTGAAGGACCTTTCTTTCAATTTACAAAAAAATATACTGTGTGTTCCATTAAAAAAAAATCAACAAAGTTTTTTTCAAAAATCCGCCATTTTTGTTTTCGTATTTGAAAGCGATAAAAAAGTTCAATCCATTCAGACAAAACTTTTACTAAAATAAAACATTTCAGCGAAAACCGCATATTTCTATCTTGAGCCGTTTAGAAGTTATAGGCAGTTAAAATGGGGGAAAATATAAGTGGACATCCGGTATTAAAAATATGACGGAGAAAAATAATATAATTTAATTTGATTATTGTTTTTTTTTAAGTGAAAACTTCTTTAGGGACGTTGTGCACTTTTTGGATGGGGTAAAAGCATTGAATTCGCGACCGTCATCGCACTTTTTGGATGGGGTAACAGCATTGAATTCGCGACCGACATTGCGACCGTCATCGCGACCGTCATCGCTTCGGCGAAATAAATATTGTACGTATATAATTATAAATATTATAAATTGTGTAGAAGTATATAAATTTAAAATAAGTAAAACCTATTTGTGGATAGGGAAAAATGATTGATTTGGCGACCGTCAGCGACCGGCATCGCTTCGGCGAAATAAATATTGTACGTATGTATACATATATTATAATGTATGTGTGTATAAATTGTGTAGAAGTATTTAAATTTAAAATAAATATAAATCCTATTTTTGGATGGGGAAAAAGGATTGATTTGGCGACCGTCATCGCGACCGTCATCACTTTGGCGAAATAAATTGTGTACGTATATATACCTATTTTTGAAGTGAAAACTTCTTTAGGGACGTTGTGTGAAACCTTCTATAGAAACGTTGTGTACTTTTTTTTAGATGGGGAAAAAGTATTAAATTAGCGACCGTCATACCGACCGTCATTGCTTCGATGAAATACATTTTTGAAGTGAAAACTTCTTTAGAAAGGTTGTTCACTTTTTAGATGGGGAAAAAGTATTTAATTAGCGATCGTCATCGGGATCGTCATTGCTTCGACAAAATAATGTTTTGAAATGAAAACTTCTTTAGAGACGTTGTGCCCTTTTTAGACGGGGAAAAAGTTTTGAATTAGCGACCGTCTTCACGACCGTCATTGCTTCGACGAATTAATTTTTGAAGTGAAAACTGCTTTAGGGATGTTTTGCACTTTTCGATGGGGAAAAAGTATTAAATTAGCGACCGTCATTGCTTTAATGAAATATATTTTTGAAGTGAAAACTTCTTTAGAGACGTCGTGCTCTTTTTAGATGGAGAAAAAGTATGGAATTAGCGACCGTCCTCGCCACCGTCATTGCTTCGACGAAATAAATTTTTGAAATGAAAACTTCTTTAGGGACGTTGTGCACTTTTTAGATGAAGAAAAAGTATTGAATTAGCGACCGTCATTGCCTCGACGAAAATAAATTTTTGAAGTGAAAACTGCTTTAGGGACGTTGTGTCCTTTTTAGATGGGGAAAAAGTATTGAATTAGCCACCGTCATCGCGACCGTCATTGCTTCGACGAACTAATTTTTGAAGTGAAAACTGCTTTAGGGACGTTTTGCACTTTTTCGATGGGGAAAAGTATTAAATTAGCGACCGTCATTGCTTTAACGAAATAAATTATTGAAGTGAAAACTTCTTTAGGGACGTTGTGCACTTTTTAGATGGATAAAAAGTATTGAATTAGCGACCGTCATTGCTTCGACGAAAATAAATTTTTGAAGTGAAAACTTCTTTAGGGATGTTGTGCTCTTTTTAGATGGGGAAAAGTATTGAATTAGCGACCGTCATCGCGACCATCATTGCTTCGACGAACTAATTTTTGAAGTGAAAACTGTTTTAGGGACGTTTTGCACTTTTTAGATGGGGAAAAAGTATTAAACTAGCGACCGTCATTGCTTCAATGAAATAAATTTGTGAAGTGAAAACTTTTTTAGGGACGTTTTGCACTTTTTAGATAGGGAAAAAATATTGTGTTTGCAACCGTCATCGCTTTGCCGAACTAAATTTCGTACGTATATATATTATGTATATGTATACATAAATAGCATAGAACGTATGCAACGCGTATATAATATAGGTATAGCACTTCTTTTTGGATGGGAAAAAGTATTGAGCTCGTAATTTAGATACTATAAGAAGTTTTCACTTCTGTCGGCACACCCATGAGTGCTTTAAATTTTTTGTTTGATTATTTACTAGTACAAGCTGTTTCAACTACAGCCCCTTCAAAAATAAGCACTTTGAACCGATGAAACTTACAGATCATATAAACAATACATAGATGAGTAAAACAACTTGTGAAGTGGTAACGATTAATTTCATTTGGAATGCTAATTAGGGGGTGATTTTCACGATTTTTTTACCAAAAAAAATGTACATATTTACTCACAAATACGTCGCGAAGTATTAACTTGGTGAAAAAATGCTATAGAACAAAGTTGCTTAGAATTAGCCAGTTTATCTATTTCCGGACTTATTTTGAACGTATATTTTTCACCCCACGAGAAGGGGTGACACTCACCCAAATGGAAAAAGCACACATCGGCACACTATCACTTTTCTTCTTAGAGCATGTTACCTATGATAGGTCTGGATCCCGCGTATGAAAAAAAAGTTGATTAATAGCAAGCTGAAAATTTTGTTAATAGCTAAAGGGTATCTAGTAGGACAAACTTTGATGTATGGGAACACTGGAACAGGGAAGTTTTATTTGTGGAATAGGTTAACAATTTGGAACGCCAGTCCACGAAAACGTCCCATGTTCTGGAAGTTCTGTCCGATCAAATACATGGGATGTTTTCGTAGTCTGACGTTCCAAATTTTTAACCTCTTCCACAATTAAAATTTCCCCTGTTCCAGTGTTCCCGTACATCAAAGTTTGTCCGACTAGACACCCTTAAGCTATCAAAAAATTTCCAGCTTGCTATTACTCAATTTTTTTTATACGCGGGACCTAGACCTATGAGTATGCCTTTCATGTCAATCTAAGCGGTTCTTTAAAATTTATAGGATTTGCAATATTTTACCATCAGCGAACGGACTAAAAAGGTATCATTCAAAATTAAAGTAGGAATTTTTTTATTGCGAACCAATGAAGTATTTCTACTCTAATATCTAATATGTATATTTAACAAGAATAAAAAAAAAACCGCTATAAGCCTTAAAAATGAGTGGCGCATACAATATTCCAGCTACAAAAAATCTGATATGAATATTACATGGCGCGAAAATGTATTTTCATTTTGATGCGAAACAAAATTCTAGTTTTATTTTAAAAGATTTTTTCATAATATTTGCTAAATTTGAAGTAAAACGCGCCACAAAAGAGTAACTTTGATACAGTTTGAATTTTGAAACTCTTTTGTGGCGCGTTTACTTCAAATTTAGCAAATATTATGGAAAAATCTTTTTAAATAAAACTAGAATTTTGTTTTGCATCAAAATGAAAATACATTTTCTCCTGTAAGGCTAGAAATTTTTCTAGTGATAATTCATAGCACACCAAGGCTAAAAACCATGACCTGGCAGGCCTCAGCGGTGCACGTGTATCTACCAGGTGAATCGAAAAGTGCAAATTTAGGGGGTAAAATAAACTTTCTCCTGTAAGGTTTAAATTTAAGTATGTGTTTGAGTAAGTCATTTAAACGAAATTTGTACAATGACAGGCGATTCTGAAGAGCATAAGACCTTGCCAGGCGAGGGGAAAGATTAGGGGTTTTTCCTAAATTTATTTTTTTTGCATCGAACAAATTTTTTTTTAAGTTTTCTAAATCATTCCAAACAGAAAAGTTCTTTAGTAATTTTTCTCTTAAGTTAATAGTTTTTGTTATATAAGCGATTGAAAATTTTGAAAATTGCGAAATCGACCATTTTTAACCCTAAATAGCGAAATAACCCATTTATCTAAAAATTTCAAAGTTGCCAAGGTAGGTAGATATTCTTTAAACATTGATTGATGAAATCTCAAAGAGTTTTTGCAATACAATATCGGAAACCCCTTTGTTTTTTAATTGCTAATCAAGCGGACGCGACACTGTAGTATAAGTGAGGACGTTTGAGTTTGCATAAATTCATTATCTCGAGAATGGGCAAATTTCAAAAGCAATCCTCAGACAGGTCGATTTTTATTTTTAAATTAGGACTTTTTGGCATATATATAATACTAGTGACGTCATCCATCTGAGCGTGATGACGTAATCGATGATTTTTTTAATGAGAGTAGGGGTTGTGTTATAGCTCATTTGAAAGGTTATTTAATTCTCTATTTACCAATATAAACATTAACATAATTATTTATACAGGGTGTACAAAAAAAATTTTATTAAATTAACTTTGATTAAATTTGACAAATAGAAGAAAAAATTGTTTGTACACCCTGTATAAATAATTGTGTTAATGTTTATATTACTGAATAGAGAATTAAATAACCTTTCAAATGAGCTATCACACAATCCCTACTCTTATTTAAAAAAATCATCGATTACGTCATCACGCCCAGATGGATGACGTCACTAGTATTATATATATACCAAAAAGTCCTAATTCAAAAATAAAAATCGACCTGTCTGAGGATTTCTCTTGAAATTTGCCCATTCCCGAGATAATGAATTTATGCAAACTCAAACGTCCTCACTTATACTACAGTGTCGAGCCCGCTTGATTAGCAATTAAAAAAACAAAGGGGTTTTCGATATTTAATTGCAAAAAACTCTTCGGGATTTCATCAATCAATGTTTAAAGAATATCTACGTACCTTGGCAACGTACCTTGGATTTAGGGTTAAAAATGGCTGATTTCGCAATTTTCAAAATTTTCAATAAAAACTATTAACTTAAAAGAAAAATCACTAAAGACCTTTTCTGTTTGGAATGATTCAAAAAACCTAAAAAAAAATTGTTCGATGCAAAAAGAATAATTTTAAGAAAAACCCCTAATCTTTCCCCTCGCCTGGCAAGGTCTTATGCTCTTCAGAATCGCCTGTCACTGTACACATTTCTTCTAAACAACTTACTCAAACACATACTTAAATTTAAACCTTACAGGAGAAAGTTTATTTTATCCCCTAAATTTGCACTTTTCGATTCACCTGGTAGATACACGTGCACCGCTGAGGCCTGCCAGGTCATGGTTTTTAGCCTTGGTGTGCTATGAATTATCACTAGACAAATTTCTATCCTTACAGGACTACCGTTAGTCGGAGGGTTCACTAGCTCTTAGACTAATATTCATATCAGATTTTTTGTAGCTGGAATATTGTATGCGCCACTCATTTTTACGGCGTTTAGCGGTTTTTTTATTCTTGTATCAAGAGTTTTTCAAAGTTATTTATAAATTAAATATATAAAGTTGAATGCAATGTTTCTCGATTACACGTTAAGCTTTATAAATGGTCGCCTTTGTCGCATTATCTCCCAAATGATCTAGTGTCCATCGAATGTATACTAGATTTTTTTTCTATTCGAAATAGATTGAAAAACATATTGGGATGGCCGGTAAATGAACTCGGATTGCCCGTTGCCAGATCAAATTAGTGTCGTAAGCACTACAACTACATAAACCATTTAGAGAATAATCGTTAATTGGATTATACTTTTGTAGCTTAATAACTTCTAAACGGCTTAACCGATTTTGTTCACTAAACATGAGTTTGAAACGTATTGACAAGTAGTATCTTATGCATCTAAGGTCAAGTATGATAACTGAAGCTATTACAGGAATTATTGAGCTCGAAAAACCGTTTTCCCATAAGAAATAGATTTGATCATACTTATGAAGCCTATAACTTAAAAATTCGAATTTTCCCGGATATAAAGTATACACCGTAAGATTCGTCTAGAGTCCTTCTGCAAACGCTCAGTTATTGGGTAATTCGTAGGTTGAAATTTTGAGTAATTGTCGAAAAGCCAAAATTTTCAAAGTTTAGTTTTTCAGTTTTTCGGCTATACTTAGCCGTGTGTATGTCTGATCCTGACAGCTTAGACACCATTTGAAAGCTTGACTCGACGCTATTGATTTGGTGTATTTACTGTTCTCCTGTCTCTTCTTGAACTGAAGATATATACCGCCAAAAAATATGCCGTTTTGTACCTACCAAGTCCTATAACTGGCTTATGGGTAGTCAAAACTCACAAAATATACCGGTTCTGATGACCCCCTCTTGAAACACAGAAAAAAAATCTAGATCGGTGTAACTTTTCCACACACATACATACATACATATCCACAAACATTTTCCTTTTTTTTTAAATAAAAATTGAGTCATATTTCTGAGCTCGGTAACTTTTAAACGGTATAACCGATTTTCAAAATTAGACATGCGTTGGAAAGGTAATGATCGCTTCCATTAGAAGCCGCAAAGATCGGAGTTAAATTTTTGAAGTTTTTGGGAGTTTTGGGGACGAGAACGAAAAACAGACCCTAACTAGGAAGTTCCGTAAAATCCACACCCTTGGACCAAAATAGATGGTTGACATTATGAATGGGTGAGTCTTTTCCTGAACTTTAAGATGGGAGTTGGCCCAATTTTCAATTCAGTCAGATTTAGAAAATCGAAAATTTCGTGTATATAGTGTCGCGTGTAGGGGGTGCAGGTGTGCGCCACTGGCGAGAACTGCCGTTCTCTGGTAATTCAATAAAGTATTAATATACATTGCCGGAAACATAAGTTTCACTCAAAAACCCAACTGAATACAGAATACACTCGCTTTCATGTTTAATGATTAAAATATTGAAATATAACAAAAAATACAAGGCAGTATGTTGTACTTTAGAATGTGATAAATTATATAAATCATATGTAAACAAAGTGCTACTAGCTAGTTCAAACCAGAACGTTATATGTTCCATGTTCCAGAAATGAGATTGTCTGGGTCAAATGTTAAGTCAGTGATAGATGGCAGAAATTTACAAATCAAAACTATTAGTCGAACAAAGAAATATTATCGCACATATTATATTGTAAGTTAAACTAAAATCAGTAAAATCTGATGAATTATCTGGATTTAAAACAAAATGAGATATAAAAACTTACACGGAAGAGTTAAACTTCTTGTCTACCTACCTAATTGGTACAAGTATAAAAAACTGCTAAACGCGGAAAAAATGAGTGGCGCATACAATTTTCCAGCTACAAAAGAGCTGATATGAATATTACGTGGCGCGAAAATGTATTTTCATTTTGATGGGAAAGAAAATTCTAGTTTTATTTTGAAAGATTTTTCCATAATATTTGCTAAATTTGAAAAACACGCGCTGAAAAATAGCCTCAGACTGCAAACATTATCAAAGCATTCCATAATATTTAGTAAATATTATGGAAAAATCTTTTAAAATAAAACTAGAATTTTATTTTTCATTAAATTCAAAATACATTTTCGCTCAAAATAATATATTTATAGTTAATATATAGTTTATAATATTAATATACAGATTGTCCAGAAACTCTACCGACAAACGAAGACAGGAGATTCCTTAGATCAATTTGGACAGCTTGGATATTAGTGCACCCTATGTAACCCACAGCTGAATCTTATGTTTGTGCGTCACAGTGTTGCCATACTGTTTTCTTTATTTCTTTCATAATTATTTCAATCAATGTTAAATGTACCTACAAGAATAATAGAATAATTTTATAAGAACGTTTATTTCTCCTTCATTATACCAGGTAGAATGAGAAATGAGGTGTCAAATGAAAGCTTATAATCCAAGCATAGTAATAAAGGTGAGAAATTTGACCTAGGCTGTCTGTCCTTCTGTCCGTCTAACCGCGAATATAACTCCTTCGTCATTATACCAGGCAGAAAGACAAATGAGGTGTTAAATGAAAGCTTATAATCCAATGATGGTACTGTAGGTGATAAATTTGACCTAGGCTGCCTGTTCGTCTGTCTGTCCGACCGCGAATATATCTCCTCCGTCACTATACCAGGTAGAATGACAAATAAGGTGTCAAATGAAAGCTTATAATCCAAAGATGGTACTTATAATCCAAGGCTTATATTCGCGGTCGGACGGATAGACGGACAGACAGCCTATGTCAAATTTCGCACCTTTAGTACCATCCTTGGATTATAAGCTTTCATTTGACACCTCATTTGTTGTTCTACCTGGTATAGTGACGAAAGAATTATATTCGAGGTCGGACGGACAGACGGACACACAGACTATGTCAAACTTCTCACCTTTAGTACCATCCTTGGATTATAAGCTTTCATTTGACACCTCATTTGTTGTTCTACCTGGTATAGTGACGAAGAAATTATATTCGCGGTCGGACGGACAGACAGCCTAGGTTAAATTTTTCACCTTTAGTACCATCCTTGGATTATAAGCTTTCATTTGACACTTCATTTGTCATTCTACCTGATATAATGACGGAGGAGTAGAGTTTACGAACAGACAGACAAGAAGGACGGACGGACAGACGGACGTGGATAATTCAACGTTTTCACATTTTTTAAAAATTTTTGAAAACAACAACATAATAAACTTTACTTAATTGGTGTTTCAAAACTACTTATTTTTTACACATTACACAATATTACAAGGTTTCTAAGCAAGTTAAACAGTTAAACTAACAATGATTTAAAATAATCAAGTAAAAACCTATAGGTCTGGATCCCCCGTATGACAAAAAAGTTGATTAATAGCAAGCTGAAAATTTGTTAATAGCTTAAGGGTGTCAAGTCGGACAAACTTTGATATATGGGAAGATTGGAACAGGGGAAGTTTTATTTGTGGAACAGATTAAAAATTTGGAACGGTCAGACCACGAAAACGGCACATGTATTTTGTCCGACAGAACAGACTTAAACTCTTCGAACAGAGATTAAACTCTCATGCAAAAATCAGACTGCTATTTATTACCAAATGGCCGTGTTAATGAGTGGAACATGTAGAAAATGTCAAATGACAGGAATTATGACAGGTGATAAATAGCAGTCTGATTTTTGCATGAGAGTTTAATCTCTGTTCGGATAGTTTAAGTATGTTCTGTCGGACAAAATAAGTGTGCCGTTATCGTGGTGTGACCGTTTCAAATTTTTAACCTGCTCCACAATTAAAACTGCCCCTGTTCCAGTGTTCCCACATATCAAAGTTTATCCGACTAGACACCCTTAAGCTATTAACAAATTTTCAGCTTGCTATTAATCAAATTTTTTTTCATACGCGGGATCCAGACCTACTATCTATACATAACATATTATAACATACCTAAAATACACAATAATGATACATTTCACACACAAATATGTATAATATCACAAAAAATTTTAATGTATGAAAAAAAAATAGCGGATACGGCAACGGTGTTACATGTCATGCTCGGATCCAATGCCAAATTCGACACAGATATATTAGGGTGCACTAATACCCAAGTTGTCCGATAATTTTTAAGAGAATTTACCCAATTCATCTAGTCCGAAAATGCTTCCTAAAGGAGCTAGAGTAGAGCTATTTGAAGATGGCGTCTTATAATTATTAGTTTTTCTTAAATATCTCCAGAACGCTTCTATTTAGAAAAACGAAAATTGGTACAAATATTTATCTTCCGAGATAAATCGATTCCTTCTATTGCAAATTTCTAGTACCGGTGATAGGCGTCCGTTTTGGGTAGGGCAACAGTTATATTATCGCATAACTTTTTTGTTTTCAATTTTTAAGCATTTTGAGTCTGGATTATTAAAATGTAAGGCATTATAGTACTAAAAGGTACTCTTACTGAAAATCGACACCGTTTTCTAGAAAAATCGGTTTGAAAATTTTTCGTTTTTTGAATATCAAAAAAAAATTTCAAAACAAAACTATTTAGGAAAACGAAAACTAGTACGTTTATTTATATTCCAGAGATGAATCGATTTTATTAATTGCGAATCTCTAGTAAGTACCGGTAATATGCCTCCGTTTTGGGTAGGTCAACGGTTATTTTATCGCATAACTGTTTTGTCTTTAATTTTTAAGAATTTTTGACAATGGATTATTAAATTATGAGGTATTCTAGTACTAAAAGTTACTCTTGCTTTAAGTTGTTAAAATACACCGTTTTTTTTTAATTTTTTTCAATTTTTTTTTCAAATTCAAGAAATTAAAAATTTTCAAATGGATTTTTCTAGAAAACCGTGTGTCTTATCGATTTAAAGCAAGAGTACCTTTTAGTACTATAATACCCCACGATTTAATAATCCGGTATCAAAAATGCTTAAAAGTTAAAGACAAAAAAGTTATGCGATAAAATAACCGTTCCCCACCCATAACGGATGCCTATGACTGGTACTAGAAATTCACATGGATGGATTCGATTTATCTCTGGAAGATAAATATGTGTATCAATTTTCGTTTTTCTAACTAGAAGCGTTCTGGAGATATTGAAGAAAAACTAATTACAAGACGCCATCTTCAAAAAACTCTAGCTCCCTTAGGAAGCATTTTCGGACTAGAAGAATTGGGTTAAAATGTCTTAAAATTTTATGGGGAATCTCCTGTCTTCGTTTGTCGGTAGATTTTTTGGACACCCTGTATAATTAAAATCTTTTGTAGTTGGAATATTGTGTGTGCCAAGCATTTTTACCACGTTCAGCGGTTTTTATTCTTGTATCAGGATTTTTCTAAAGATTTTTCTAAAGATTTTTATAAATTAATTGTATGCATTTGAATTTATACTACAATCACAATAAAAATGCACTAGAAATAAACAAACCAAGACACGTTGAATGTTACGAGGAGCACTCCCAAATCATGCCCTACAATGTATATTGTATACATTGTAAATCCCGAATCATGATTTACAAAGTTTAAACATTGTAAATATTGATTTGAGAGCGTTCCTCGTAACATTCAACGTGTCTCGGTTTGTTTATTTCTCGTGCATCTTTATTGTAATTTTAGTACATAATATAATGTTCTTGATTACACGTTATCCGTTATAAACCGATAAACCATTATCGCTGAAATGGCCTAGTGGTTACGACGCTAAACTTGGGATCGGGCAATCCGAGTTTATTTCACAGCCAACCGAATATTTTTTTAATCTAACTTTTCTATTGGTACTATCTACCTAATGGTAGATGAATACTTCTACTTTTCTTATTAGCTCAGTCGGAATAATACTTGAATATTAAACTTGAAATATTACGTTATTCATACCTTCCCATATTTGCTCTTTAAACCTTGTTCCTCATGGACACACTGTATATTAGCCTCCTGCTAAAATTTCTTTTATGTGCATTGACAAATATGTGAATGTTAATAATAACTATGCCTCACACACTTTCAAATCTTTTTTATGGTGAATAGTTCTCGTATATGCAAGGAAACAACTTTTATTGGATGGTTATAGTATGTTTACTCCATTGGTTCAATAAATGCAGTTGTATTAAATGCGATCAATTCAATTTCTATAATATATGTTAAGAGATAAGTTTAGGCGCTATTTTTTTTAAACATTCTTCATAGGTAGAAGGTAGGCTTATCATAATAGGGAACTTGCATAAATTTTTAAATATTAAAATGATATTAAAAAACATAAGGTAACATGATCTTAAAACGCTTGCATGCGAAAAAAAACAAATATTTTTAACCCATATGCTAATTACGACACTTGGAAAATGCTATAAAATTCAAATATCTTAGGAGGCTCTTGAACGTTCTTCTATTGGTTCGACGTCACGGGCCACGGGCCTAGCAGTCGGAAACAACGCGATTAAGTCGCGTTTACACGATGGCAATTGGCGAGACAATTGTCATTGGACAATTGTCATTACGTGGTTGCGGATTGTCGGAGGCCAGTCCAGTTGAAAGAGAAGATGTTTACACGGGGCCAACTATTGCCATGGCAGTAGACAGCTAAAACATGGCCGACTGCTCGTCATCTAGAGGGAACTGGCAAAAAACAAGACAGCACTACTGGCCTACACCGTTCACACGGCGCCAATTGTCGCGGCAATTTAGATTTCGAGTGGTGGGGGCTCACTGGGCGCAGCTCATTGTCCTCAGTCTACTCCTGGAGACAACTGAATTTTGGGCCAATTGTGAGGGCAGTTGGCCTGAAGTGTTTACACGAAGACAATAATTTCATGCCAGTCAGTTGTCTTCTGACAATTGTCTCTCCAATTGCCATCGTGTAAACGCGACTTTAGGGTAGGTATCACGGGTATATTACATTTTAATCGTCTTTAATTGAAAATTCCTAGGTATTATTTATGTTCATCTTATATATTGTAATATGAAGTTCCCCAATCAGCTTAGTTTTAAACTAAAATTGATAAAGTTGAGTGCTACTTCGTAAAGAGTTTAAAACGCATAATATGACGGACGAGGGTTTTTCAAAAGGTCAATCTGACTAACTTACCTACCGTTGATGTCTTAATGGTGGCAACTTTTATAAAAAGTAGTGAAAGCTATTCTATTGGAGAAATGCGAGGTGTCAAGGCAAATAAGTAAGAGTTATTAATAAGCATGTTTAAATCGTTTATAACAATAGTTTGGTACCATTATATTATAGTATACGGTTTGCTCCGTGGGTTTGATCTACCTACCTCCTCCAATCGAAGGATTTGGTATATCCTGGAAAAGATTACGGTGTAATTTGCATTATAATAAAGATTATATTTTATTGTAATGTTTATTAGTACCTACTGGAGCCTTTCATTATTGTGTTCAAAGCCTTCTGAGAAAAGATTATGGTGATTAGCAGACGTACCGATAGAACGTGTACATAGCCAACAAAATCCTTCTTTACAAAGTTAGTAATCCGCATAAATAAGAAGAATCATTATTGCAATTTTACAAGTTAATATCTTTATCATCTCAGCTTATACTTACACCGCATCCCTCGGTAGACCGCAAGCTATAGTAGAAACCCGACTGTAGACCGCATACTATAGTAGCACCAATACTTTTTAGTTACTCTTACTTTTATTACTAAAAGTTTTGTTTATTTTTAAGTTACTTGTTTCTTCTTTGTTTTTCAACACAAGAAACGTCAAAAGTAATTTCATAAAAAAGAACTTTTTGATACATGTCAACAGAGATAAAATGTTAATATTTTGCCTGTCACAGAAAAAATCATTTTTGCCACAGAGTAAAACAAGATATTTCAACTATATTATTATTTATCTATGTGCAAACTGCATCAAATTGCATTAAATGCAATATCCCACCGAACGGGCAAACGATACGAGTGGCCTGTGACGTCAGAGCCCAGCTCTCGCTTTTGAAGTTGTTTGAAACGGAAATTTTAGGCGCGGAACTTTGACCATATGTTGTACGTACACTATCCATTGTTAAGACGTAATATTTTGAATATAACATTTTAAAACATAAATTAACAATTTTATGCAAAAAAATTTTTTAGTGCAAGTTCCCTATTATTACGAAGAGCCAAACCGGGACGCAGAAAAGAAAGAGGTTCATTTTCGTTTTGCTTTTCGCTTAAGAGCGTAGGCGCAAAATTTCGGACCATTTCTTTTTAAATTCATTCATTTTTTTAGAATCCTGAGAAGACTAATAAATATTTTTGAAAAATTTAAACGCAGAGTGAAAGATTACATTATTAGCGAGGGTCGAAAGTCCCTTAGAATAAACAAAATTTTAAATATTCATAACATATTTAAAATTAAATATCACACTAAATTTTCTCTTTTTTTTACCCCTGTAACTTATTAAAATAAACATTATAGAACTTTTCAGGCACTTTCGGCCCTCGGTAATAATCTTTCCTTATGCGTTTAAATTAAAAAAATACTTATTAGTTTTCTCAGCATTCGAAAAAAAATTAATGCATTTAAAAATCATTGGCTCGAAATTTTGCGCCTACGCTCTTAATTTGCCTTTTTCATATTTGAAATGCAATCAAAATTATTAAGAACTGAAAATATATTAATAAATGTGAATATATTTTGTATTAAAAAGAAATAAAGATAAAGAACAATAGGGATGTTCACTAATTTTTAAATATAGTTAAATTCAATAGATTACAAGGTATATAAAAACGTAAGAATCATAAAACTGTTTAAAAATGTATATTTTTTAAGATAAATGAGTTCATAATGTTGATTTTCTTGGAGGCTAGAAAAACGGTACCCTGCAGCGAGGCTACGGTCTGTGACGTCAGCAGTCGTAACGTCTTTGATCGACGACTAGTTTTGTATACTTATTTACTCAGTGTATTTGAATGTGCGCAGTTTTTTACGTATTTAATTATTAAAAATAAAGCCAAATAAGTGGTGTTTTGTTCCTGGGTGTGTAAATACATCAAAAAACAGTTCTGACAAGATTTTTATTACCGTTCCAGCCAATTTAAAACAGAAAAAGAAATGGTTTGTTGCAGCTAGAACTTAAAATAACTAACTTAAAGAACTAACTTAATAAAATAAACATTATAGAAGTTTTCCAGAGACTTTCGGCCCTTGGTAATAATGTAATTGTTCTTTCTGCATTTACATTTTTCAAAAATACTTATTAGTTTTCTCAGGATTCGAAAAAAATGAATGAATTTAAATAGCATTGGACCAAGATTTGGCACCTACCCCCTTAAAGAGTAAATGAAAAAGTTTCGGGACCTCAAATTTGTATTCCTTAAACTGGGATATTCCTAAAAACGGGATTCTAATAATACATACAGTAAAAGTAAACTTTGAAATAACTACATGTGGATGTAGGTATGACTTTATATTATATTAAAATCATTAATAATTTAGTGAAAAGATTGGTTGAAATGAAAATGTATAATACCCAAGTTCAAAAATATTTTTTAACCTTGGAACAGTTGTCAACTCGAAATACGAAACAACTTAAATAAGATCTAGACTTGAAAAGGACATAGCAACATTTAACAACATGCATGAGAAATATTTTCACCCATTGCGACATAATATCTCTCCCACTAAAAATGCGGCTGCTAAAATGTTATTATTTCCGGTCTTGCTATATGGCGCAGAGGCCTGGACAATAGTGGAAACATTAATGAAAAAGCTAGAGGCATTCGAGATGTGGGTGTACCCACGTATCCTCAAAATATCCTGGGCGACCAACACCAACGTACAGGTATTGCGTCGAATGGGAAAACAAAAAGAAATCTCTTTTACAACTAAGAAACGAAATCTTAAATATTTTGGTCATATCATGAGGCATGATAAATATCGTATACTCCAACTGATAACGTAAGGTAAAATAGAGAGCAAACGCGGACCCGGAAGAAAAGACACTCATGACTTAACAAATTACGCCAATGATTTGGACAAAAATCGATCGAGTTATTCAGAAACGCCTCAAATGAAATTAAAATTGCCATGATGATAGCCAACGTCCACAACGGACAAGGCACATGAAGAAGAATAAAAATATTTTTAATACACCTAACCAAGGTAAAGTAATAACCAGCCAATGTATGTATACTTACAATATGCATGCGTACAATGCATGCATACAACTTTCTTTTTTTTTTGTTTTGTGGAGTATTAAGCATTTATTTTTTTAGCTTAAAGAAGACATGGAAAATTATATGGAATATACACTCAGTAAAGCTGTGGTAGATTTATTTTTTTACAAGATGCCAATAAATCATACACCATTGTTACATCTACACTACAGTCGGTAGTTTATACGAATCGGCTTTCTGAAAACCTTCTTCCATTTTATTTGTTTATTTTTGTAAAACCCAAAATATGTCCTTACAAACACTCTATCCACTTTAAACTAAAGAAATTCACTATAAAACTCCACTTTAACCCTGATAAAACAAGAAGAGAACAAAATAAAATGACCTGAAACGTCAAACAGGTAAACAGTAACACTATGAGAATGGCGCGCGCTTGGGGTATGCAACTAGTGACGTCAGGCCAATAGAGAAGCGTTCTTGAAATTTAAAATAATGCTAGATTTCTAATAAAGATTTTTTTGTAGAAAGACTTTTTCAATTTTGTTGAAAATTTGGACAATTATTCCTAGGGTGTTTCTTAATCGTTTTACATGTTTGAAATGACTTTTTAATTTTTTGTGAACATCCCTATTAATACAGACAACACTACAAATTTGCCGTTTTATTATTCGCTCACGCTTGCTTAATATTTTTTACTAGAGTGTGCACTTTCTTCAGAATATTTTGTCGTGCTTAATTTTGTCATAAAATTCACTACATGATATGTTCAATCAACTGGAATTTGCACATAAGCAATGCTTCCACAGCGCATTCTTCCATCCTCCCCCGATCATCAGACCACATTTTTGAAGTTATACTTCTTTAGGCGCGATTGAGATTGAGGGTGAATTTATATTGATCTGCGCGCATGCGCACACCGACAGTTTGGTATTAGTCTTTATACGGGCTCTGATTGGGTGTTGAAATGATCTGTCAATAATTGTTCAATATGGAGGTTATCGGTAAACAAAAATGTATAATATATTAGTTTTTATTGTTGTGAGGACAGAAATAAAATCAAATTTATAATTATAGTGACTTTTTAAATAGTTTTGAAAAGCCACAGGTACGTAATTCTAAATGTTTCAGTTGTATTCCAATAAAAAATTATCTTCATACCTATTTGGAAAATTTAAAAAAAAATAATGTACTTACCTAGTACTTACTATGCTATACCCCTAGTAGGCAATGCTTTAATTTACATAATCTGATTACGAAGTTTCTACAAATTTTCATCTAATGTATCGTTTTCTTACTCTATATATTGTTGTATTTTAATTCGACAAAAATCAAACTAATAAAAATTCATACAAACAAAATGTCTAAAAGTTGTTCAGTTTGTGTATATTCCCACATGACGTATACGCGAAGGTGGTGCAGTTTGAAATCGCTTCGACTCTCGTACGGCGGGATACACGGGAAGTAGGTTCAAGCTCAATGCAAGTTATATCATTTTTTATTTTTTTTATAGATTTTATGATTGTAAGTATATTATTATATAATTTTTTTCAGAAAATACGTATTTAATTAAAATTTTTGGCAACAATTATTGTTCAGAAATCATTTGTGGCATTTTTCAATGTGTTTGTGTGTGTTTTATTTTTTTATTTTTTTAATTTTTGGTATTGTTTTAATAAAAATTTTTGAAAAGTACCTAGTAGAGAAACTGTTTAAAGCATATTGATTTCGTTGAAATCATATAATAGAAGTATAACTTCTTACGTGCGTCCAAAGTACACACATTTTTTTTTCATCTTCTGTGAAAAAATTCTTTCCATTGGAGCTGAAATGCCGGGTGCCCGAAATCGGTTAGCCTTTGAAATGCACTATTACGCTACAAACCCTCATTGATTTAGGCATCTATTAAATTATAAGACATCTATTAAATTATGGTGCCTAAGTTTTTATTGCAATTAATATTATTGTAAGTATTGTGTATTTCAATTTATTGTATTCAAATAGAAATGTCGAAATTGCAATAAACCTAGCATACTTAAGAATGTGTTTTTTGACCCTAACCCGAGAAACAAATAAAACAATAATTAAAAAAAAAACGCCAATGGATAAAAAACAAATAAATATTTTTTATTTTTATTTACTTATAAGTACAGATATAATTACTCGTATACAGTGCGTCCATAAAGTAACGCATAAATTCATTATTAACTAAATAAACAACATCCTTAGAAATTACCAAAACAGGTCGATTTTTGATTTTAATTTATGATTTTTTGGCATATATATCATACTAGTGACGTCATCCGTCTGGACGTGATGACGTAATCGATGATTTTTTCAATAAGAATAGGGATCGTGTGATAGCTCATTTGAAAGGCAATTCAATACTTTATTCACTAATATAGGGGAGTGCATTTAGATTTTCACTTCGGAAAAAATTAAACAAGAAAAAACTTTTTGTAATTTCATTAAGAAATGTTTAATAAACAACATATCAAAAAGTTCTACTCGAGAAGTGGGTGCTTCATTTTTTATTAAACAAATAAACAGCGAAGTTAGATGTTTTTTTAAATAACTCCAAAAATATAATTTTTAGAAAAAAACTGACTTGACCATTGAAAAATTCAGAAAATTTTACAAAAAAAACCTTATATAAAGATTTTTCTAAAATTAAATCTCTAGCTTCTGTAATTTTTTATTTATAACGCTAAAGTCACCCTTCTCACACGCATTGGCGCACTGTATACTAGCGTTGGAAGAAGTGCACGGTTGAGTTTTTTTAATGTAATTCTTTAACTAATGGATCAAAAGAAATTTTACAAATTGGACATGAAAGAAGATGAAATAAGCTATCTTATGGTTGTAATAAAAAGAAATAAAATGTATGGACATAAGTACGGTGTGGGCGGAAAGTGAGCCTTACATGAATTTTGTTTAAAAATGATTTAAAAATGTGTAACTAATACAATTTTACTTATAAAACTCTCAAATTTGCACAACTTACCTCTCAACCATCTTACTAAACGATTTTTCATTCAAAAAAAATCTCAAAAATTTAATTTACATAATACGATGTCTCAAAAAATGTAATTTTTGAAAACTTCGTAGTTTTACAGAATTCCCACCAATTTAAGACGGTATTACTCAAGTTTGAATAAATCTAATACAATTTTTTGCTATTTTTTTTAGAGATTGGGATGTAATCTTTACAAAACATTGAATTATTTTAGTTTAAAAATGAAATAAATAATTTATTTTTGAGAAAACTAAGAAAGATAACAAAAATGTAATACAAAAACCGAAAATTACCAGCCGAAAAAATGTATATACAGAGTGATCAAAACTTTTTTCTGTAAAACTTATCTAAAATACATTTAATAATAAGCTTTAACAATAATAAATGTTCAACAAAAAAAAATTTTTTTTTAGCTCATACAGTATGTCTGCGTAACTTGGAACCTATTGATAACTTCTTTAATATCAGTTTTACGAAAAAAAGTTGTTCTTTATAAAATACTCTGCATCGTATATAACATAAGATACAACTATCAAATATAAAATTTTGTTAATTTTGTACGAGGTATGTCAAAAAATATGAATTTCACTCAAGAGTAAAGTACCTTTATATTTCACAATATCGAAAATTTTTATAAAGAAAAATTGTTTGGAATTAAAAACTATGTTCCAATATGTAATTATATCCTTCTAATCGAAAATTTGTTTTTTCTTTAAATATTCTTTCTAATACATTTTAATTTTTAATATTGTTGTGAAAATTATTTGTTTATCTTTTTTTTAAAAATGAAATTCCATATTTGTTTGATTGGATTCTACTTGTTTTTCATTTAAATATCCGCCATTTTGGATCCGCCATTTTGAAATTTAAATTTTTAATCTTTAATTCAAATTCAACAACCTGTTAAAAATAAAGATAGTAAATGTTTTAGAAAAATGTTCTTTTTTATGTTTTTTTTTAGAAAATCCGCATTTTGGATCCGCCATTTTATAGTTTATAATGTTAACATTTAAGTTAGGTTTATCAAAGCTCTCAAAAATAAATATATGTAGAAATAAGTACGCTTTGTAAAGAAATTATGATTTTACAACTATTTTTTAATTTATCCGCCATTTTGGATCTGCCGTTATATAATTTAAATTATCAAATTTTGATTCAGGTTCAGCAACCTCTCAAAAATATCCACATATATGTAAACAAACACGTTTTATAAAAAAAATTCGGATTTTACAACTACTTTTTAAGGATTTTTAGAAAAAAACCGCCATTTTGAATCCGCCATTTTGAATTTGCAAATTGTAATGTCAGATTCGGGTTCAGCATAATCAAAACTAAAATAAAAACATTTTTATCAAAATAAAATGTTGAATTCACCCATATTCTTAACATTATATTTATACAAAACAATTGTTATTGTTTAAACAATTAATAAACAATTAGCGGCGAAATTTGTGAGTAGAACTTTTTACTTTAACATATTTATAAACTAACAAAAAAAGTTTTAGAAAAATATAACCTTGTTTGATTTTTTCCGAAACACTGTATCTTTTCGTTCTAATTGCACTCCCCTAATATATAAACATTAACATAATTATTTATACAGGGTATTCAAAAACAATTTTTTAATTAAATTGATTGACACAAAAAGAAGACTTTGCTTAGTTTATTTAATTCAAAATACATTTTACTGCTGTCAGAAGAAAACAGAAATAAAATGTTTATTTAAAATATAAACATTACTTTTTGCTTAATTTCAATGTTTAAGCTGCCACCCACCTGCCTCTTTTAAGCGAAATTTAATTTAAGCGAAAGGCAATGTTTTTTATTTGCCAAATAAAAAAAATTATTTTTAATTAAATAAATTACGCACATTCGTCTTTTTGTGTCAATTAATTTAATATAAAAAATAGAACACACTGTATAAAAAATTATGTTAATGTTTATAAGTATTATTGAATAGAGAATTGAATTGCCTTTCAAATGAGCTAGCACACGACCCCTATTCTCCTTTAAAAAATCATCGATTACGTCAGTAAAGCAACAAAATGTACTTATGTATCTATAAAAATAATATTGTAGCAGTTATGTTATGAAATAAGAAATTTATGACTATGAATCTGCAACCAATCACAAACAAGTCTGGCTAATTGGCTCTGCCAAAGACATTTTTCAGAAAAGAAAAGACGTTTCTATTCCTATTTTTCAAGCAATAAATTGAAATATAAATATACAATACTTACAATAATATTAATTGCAATAAAAACATAGACACCAAAATTTAATAGAAGTATTATAATTTAATAGGTGCCGAAATCAATGAGGGTTTGTAGCGTAATAGTGTATTTTAAAGGCTAACCGATTTTGGCACTCTGGTGCCGTAGTATAGGAGCATTTGTAAATATGCGTACCGGGTAGACACATAGCAAACTCCACAATTTTTTTAAATTGGGAACCTCAATATGCTGCTTTTGAAATAGGGTGAATAGCTGGACCCATTCCTCGGAATAAATAGCTTCAGGAAAATTTTGGAAGGAGCCATTTCCTAATAACACTTCATCAAATAGCTCATCAATCATTATTTGGTTGGGTTTTCGATTGAGATATTTGCATTTTATTTATGTTTCTACTGCTTTTTTGATTACACTCCAGTTAAGCTCATTTCTCAAGCAGATCCACTCAAAATCTTCGGCTCCGTCGGCTCTTTTCGCACAATTCTATATACGAAATGCAGCGCTCATGCGCGAACGTCACTCATGAAGTTTTCGACATGTATGGAGTTGTTTAGCTGCTTGTGGAAGAAATTTGTTTTCCATCCTGTTTTGAAGATTAGTTTTTAACTTTGCCATCTCCATACCTACATCTGTCGCAGTTGAGTTAGTCTTCTTAGTAGACTCAATGATTTTGTTATACATTTTTTATTAAATACATATTATACTGTCCGAGCAAAAGCCAAAAGTAAAGTGCTCCAATTGTGAAAACTGTTGAAATGCGAGAGGTCAGTTCACTTCAGCAAGAATATAAGATTTCAGGCCTTTATATAGCTGCAGGGTCCTTTGCACAGCTTGTAATAAAGACTGAAATCTTGTATTTCCATGTTTTACTAATTTTTTGTAATTGATGTCAGCTGTGTCAGAAAACTTTAAGTTTGTAACGCGTACGGTATATGTATATGGTACATTCCATGTCAAATCACTCAGGCAAAAAATTTTGGATCTCCGATTTGTCTGAAAATTGGTATATAGCTTCTGCGGGACGTAAAAATAAGATATTTAAGGTCAAAAAATCTTCTTCTTCTTTTTTTCTCCAAATGTTATTTTATGCGATTTTACAGTGATTTGGTGTTTATTTAAACAAATTTGCATTTTCTGTCGTAAAGTATCAATAAAAAACATAATATTTTAATAGAAAGGACTCAAAAATGTCATATGGCATTATAACAAGTTATTTTGAATCAAAACAAGTTTTTGATCAAATTTTATAGTGTAAAAAACGTTAAAATACCGTTTTTAACATTTTCCTCCATTCTTAAAATACATCATCATCGATTTGGCTGAAAATTTGCCTACAGATAGCCAAAAGATAGGACTTTAAGTGGTTAGAAGGATTTGAATTATATTACAATACCAAAAAAGTTACATGCAGTAATATCAGACTCAAAAGTATATATTAGTCCACAGGGATAACATTTGACCTTGAATGCTGACCTGCCCAAAATTTGATTTTTCTGATCTTTAGGGGAGTCAGTAGTGAACTAAATTTAAAATCACGAATGAATTCCTCCGTTACGTTAGCCGCCATCTTGATTTTAAAGGAGAACCTGTTTTGCTCGATAACTCCGCCATTTTTAACTTTTCGACAAAAATGGTAGGAACTGAAATTGTTCCTAATAAATAGTATTTACAATTATTACAATTTCTCTTTAACAATTGTTGTCGTGAGGTCGATATTTTCGAGTTAATTGTACTTACAGTAGACGCCTATCATTTTGACTATAATATTGCATGTAACTTTTTTGGTATTGTAATATAACTCAAATCCTTCTCACCACTTAAAGTCCTATGTTTTGTCTATCTGTGGGCAAGTTTTCAGCCAAATCGATTATGATGTATTTTGGGAATGGAGAAAAATGTAAAAAACGGTATTTTAACGTTTTCTACACTATAAATCAAAAGCTTGTTTTGAATCAAAGTAACTTGTTATAATGCCATATAATGACATTTTTGAGTCCCTTCTATTAAAATATTATGTTTTTTATTGATACTTTACGAAAGAAAAGGCAAATTTGTATAAATAAACACCAAATCACTGTAAAATCGCATAAAATAACATTTTGAGAAAAAAGAAGAAGAAGATTTTTTGACCTTAAATATCTTATTTTTACGTCCCGCAGAAGCTATATACCAATTTTCAGACAAATCGGAGGTCCAAATTTTTTTTTGCTCCAAAATTGAGTGATTTGAAATGGAATGACCCATATATAAAAATATTTGTATATTTTAACAACGAAAGCCTCTATTTCGGCAGGAAAACCATCAACTGCATGTTTGATTGTATTGTGAACGATGTGTGCGCTGCAACCAATGCCTTTTATGTTAACGCTGCTCGATGAGAACTTTCTTGAGGGTGGAATAGACGTTGTTGGTGCCTATTTACCCTTTCGAAATTCGTTATCACAGTTATCACCACAGAGAGCAGCCACCTTATTTTCTGTTTAGTGTTTTGTGATTAGCGACATTATGTGATTTGCCAAGATTTAAGACGTTTCACCGACAAGAGATCGAAAATCGAGTAACTTTATACAGATATACCTCCCTCAGGTACAAAGTACCTAACAACTACTATCGGTACCAATTTAACATCATTTTTGCTTGATGTATCTGTTGAAATGCTCAAAAAATTGCATTATTTTACCTCATCGTGTAATTCTTTCGTTGTGATCTTTTTCCATCGGTGCGATCACTCCCGTGATAATCGCTTCTCCCTTGGGTTTTTTTTTATTTAAACAATATAAATACACCTAATCTACAAGAATAATCAGTATTTTTTCTTTAACCTAATTTCCCTAAAAATGTTTGTAAACTAGATGTCACCTGGTCCATCCGAGCTTTCTTTTTTACACGAAATGCCCACTTCTTTGTTGTGGCTACACAGCACAGCACTGACTCTGCTTTTCACTAATTGCTCACGTCTTTGTTGTGGCTACAATACAATGCACAAACCTTTAACTACACGCGCTGGCGTACTTTGTACGCTAGATATAAGAATTCTACTGGAAATATATTTAAAAATTTAATTTTTGACCTTGCTTATTTTTCTAACCTATCACTGGAATGTGCTTTACAATTTGGTTTTAGTTTCGTTATAATCGGCGTTCTGGAAAGATCGTAATTTACATTTTATTATTTGTTGTTTCCGGTGGTGGACAATAAGTATACCCCAGGATTATATTACTATAAGTCGTAATATAAGCAGTGGCGTCGGGCCGGGGGGCACGGGGGGGCACGTGCCCCCCAACATTATGCAAAAAAAGAAAAAAATAATATAAATTATCTTTAAATTACGTATATGTATACACTAAAAGTTACGAATGAATAACTAATATAGATCCCCCGTTAGTCTATTTTTCTGTATGCATCTAATTTGATTCTGTGTGTGTAAAGTATGCGCGTGTTACAACTAAATTTACAAGTGCCGGTGAGAAGACTCTGGCCGGTTGCGCCCGAGCTGGAGCAGCCGATCGAATGCACCCGAGCCCAGCCGACGCCTGGCGGAGGGATATCATACCAGCAAGGTTGCCATCAGTGGTGAAATTTCAGCACATGTGGTGAAAAATGAAAAGATCGCAGCTGAGGTGATGAAATTGTGGTGATGTGGTGAATTTCGCTTATAAAGTTTCGGAAAGTGGTGAAAAAATTAAATTTAATTATCAAAAAATAAACTGTTCTATAGCCTCTTTACAGGATGCAAGTAATTGTGAAGTTAATTGCACAAGAACTTCTGCAATAAATTGCAACTAATAACTTATCACAATAAAGTGATTACACTGTGCAAACAATGGCATAAACTGACAGAAATTTCTTCGGCAGTTAACAGAGAAAAAACTCTAAAACGTCTTATTTGATTTAACCTGCTTTTATTTAGAGTGGCTCCATTTCCTTCTCAGCTGACTTTTTTTCATAATTACCATAATACTGTTAAATTGTTACTTAAATAAAGGTTAAAAACATATTCATTTTATACTGATTATTTAACATTTTATCATACTTTCATAGTTATCTACTTAAATAAGTCTTAGAATATAAAAGGTTTAAAGGTTACCTATAGTGTTACCTATTTGGTTATTATTAAAATTAAAATCATATTGGTAAAATAAAAATATCAAACTTGAGAGGATGACAATGACAGGACAGAATGTCGATTGTCAATCAATATGTCAATGTCATCAGAAGTTGACAGATAATTAAAAAACACAGAGTGTAGCCTTAAAAGTAAAAGTTACTAAAAATATAACCAAATTGTATGAAAAACAGCGCAAAAAAATTTCACAATTAATTGCATCCTGGCAATTATAAAGTTTTAGGTAAATAAATATGTTTGAGGAAGTCCTTAGTATTTAATTGAAGTTCTTTCTTTCTTTATTATGTCAACAATATTTCAAATTTGCCGCCATTTTTAACTGTGGTGAAAAGTGGTGATATTTTGTGTAGCTAGTGTGGTGAAATTTCCTTGACTATCATGGCAACACTGCATACCAGCTCAGTGCGCGTGTGTTGTGTTGTGTAGGTGGTCGCCACGTTTTATTCGTTCAATAAGCTTATTGTTACTAGCTGAGCTGCTATTGTTTGTGTAATTTTTGCGGATGTTCGTTTGTTATCATGTCTAAGAAACAGTCCTCTGTACTAACATTCTTTAAAAAACTTGGAAATTCAAGTGAAAGTGTAAATGAAGATAGACATTTAGCGGGAAGTAGCACTGGAGGTAGCGTTGGTGATGAATCGCCATCTTGTTTACGCCCAGATCGTGATGCTACATTCCAGGGCGAAAGTAGAGATCCTTCATTGGGAGTACAAAGTGCAGATATTGCAAAAGGAGCATTTCAGCCTGTTGATTGTTTTAAGGTAAGCAAGATTCAATTCAAATCGAGGCAGTTCAAAGAATCCTGGTACAGTGAATTTAATTGGGTCGAATATAGCCCCATTACAGACGCTGCATTTTGTTACCCATGCCGACTATTTTGTCAACATAAGTCTGGTCGCGGGGAGGAGTCATTCACTAAACTGGGCATGAACAATTGGAAGAAAGCTTTGGAAAAATTCAGGAAACATGAGAAGAGTGAAATGCATCAAAAATCTAAACAGTTTCTCAATGAATATAGAAAAGCAGGAAGCACGGTAGTAGATTCGTTGTCCTCGGCACATACTAAAATGGTTGAGATGAATAGGAGGTATTTAAAATTCATAATTGAAAACATCCTATTCCTTGGAAAACAGAATCTTGCCTTAAGAGGACATGATGAGAGTACTGCTTCATTTAACAGGGGGAACTTTATAGAACTGCTAGAACTGAGATCTACTGAAATGGAGGAAGGAATCCAAACATTAATGAAATCCCCAGTCCATTCATACAAAAGTGCCCAGGTACAAAATGAGATAATAAATTGCATAAAAAGTGAAATGCTTCAACAAATTGTCCAAGAGGTGAGTGAGGCTTTGGCCTACTCAATTATTTGTGATGAAACTACGGATATTTCAACCCGTGAACAGCTTAGCATTTGCATTCGATACATTACTAAAATAGATGGACACATTAAAATCAATGAAAGGTTTTTGGGCTTCGTTGATGTGTCAGACACTACTGGTGAAAATTTACATCACACTATTAAACAGTATCTGCAGCAGTTGGGTATAAGCTTAAATAAAATGCACGGCCAGGCATATGATGGAGCTAGTAACATGAGCGGCAAATTCAAAGGTGTTGCCTCAAGGTTCCAAGAAGAAGAGCCTAAAGCTTTGTACACACACTGCCATGCCCACTTGCTTGATCTGGCTGTTCAGAGATTTTGTGAAGAAATAAGACAGCTATGGAATTGCTTATCCATAGTAAATAACCTGTATAACTTAATTAATGCATCAGCTAACAGGTTTTCAATATTTGAATCAATATGTAAGCAAAGCGGAGAAACAAAAATGAAAAGACTGGTGAGCTTGTCTCGAACTAGATGGACAGTTCGACACAAAGCAATCCATGTAATTCTAGAGCAGCTCCCTGAAGTGTACGAAACTTTGGAAGTTATTGCAAACGATGTATCAAATCGTAAAATTGCAGCCGAAGCTGATGGTCTAGCCAAACAAATCAGCACATTTGAATTTGTATTCAGTTTAAAACTATTGCACAGCGTTTTGAGTCAGACTGATATACTCTCCAAAGAACTGCAGAGTGAATCTCTTGACATTTCTAAGGTTTTTGCAAAAGTTGAATCAGTCATTGACTGTTTAAAACTGGACAGAAATGATGATGGCTTTATTCAGATGTGGAATGAGTCAGAAGAACAGTGTAACAAATATGGTATGAAAGGTTTGTCAGTTGAAAGGCCTTCACTACCACGCAAACGGAAGATTCCGAAAAAACTTGAAGCTAGTAGTAGCTCTTCAGATGCTGCATTTCATCAATCACCTGAACAGATGTTCAAGACTGACATTTACTTTGCTGCTTTAGACACAGTAATTGTAAACTTGCAATCTCGTTTTTCCAAGAACGATTATGATAAAATCAACTGCATTGCCCAGTTACTATTTAATTGGACCGAAATTGACAACAACGCTGTTATGGCAATCCAAAAGTTTTATAACTTGTCTTTAAGTTTCTCTGCACATCTTAAGTTTTTTCACTGTTATGCAAAGAACAATTTTGTCAAAACAGACAAAGCCACCACAAGAGTAACGTTCCAAGAGTTGGCTGATTTTTTTATTGAGAATGATCTTCAAGCCAGTGCACCAGATGTTTGGCAGCTACTAGAAATATCACTTTCGTGGCCTATCACAACAGCAAGCGCAGAAAGATCGTTTTCTACACTACGAAGGCTAAAGACATTTCTTCGAAGCACCATGACAGAAGACCGCTTAAGTGGGCTTGCCCTGATCTCTATTGAGCAAGAATTGACGTCTGAATACATGAAAGATAAAAAACTAGGGGCCGGTTGTTCGAAAGCTAATCAACAATGATCATTATCAAATATTTAATTACTGTCACCAACTGTCAATGTCAACTTTGTTTGGGTTGCTGAAAACATAATATGAAATTACTTAATCAATTATGTTAATAATTGTTATGTTAATTGATTAACTAATCTCATAATTTTAATCAATTATGTTTTCAGCCACACAATAAAAGTTGATATTGACAGTTTTGGTGACAGTAATTAAATATTTGATAGTGATCATTGTTGATTAGCGTTCGAACAACCGGCCCTAGATCTGTTAGTTGACAGATTTTCAAATCTAGCCGATAGGAGGCTAATGCTTCATTAGAACTGACGAAAATTGGTTCGTTGAAAACCATTACTGTAGTTCTGTTCACCTTAAAACTTTGTCTTGTACACAAATTTGTTTTTGTGTTATAAATGTCCATGCAGTTATGTCTAGAATAGAATAAACTTGTATATTTTGAAATTGAGTCTTTTTACAATCCATCAATATAGTAAAAATTGATTAAAACCAATGTTTAACAAAAATACACATATACTTTACTTTAGTTCTTAAGTGGTAGTTTTCAAAAAAGTTTCCACGGGACCACCACTCCCCCCCCCCCCCCGTAGACCCCGTGCCCCCCCAAATTATTAGGTCACGCTACGCCTATGAATATAAGTACATATTTTAATTGTTTTTTAGTCATTATGGCAAAAAATATATTTTTCTTTGTAAACAATACTTTTTCTCCTGTAAAAAATCACATTTAAAAAATTTTTTATTAGTAATTTTATTTATCATGGAATCCAGTTATTCCATGATTCCAGTTATAAATCCCAATTGGCTTACTGAAAAGGAACTCCAAGTATTCACTGATGCCGAATAAGGTTTATAACAAACAACTAAGTGTATTTTTTCAAAAAAAAAATAAACAAATCCGCTGTTTTTAAGTGTATTTTCTTGTGGCGTACAAAGTACGCCACGCGTGTAGTTATGTCATAACTTGATGCGCGTGTAGTTAAAGGCTAACTAAGCCCGGCACAACTTCACACATTACACGAGTTTGAACGGTTTAGTCCTCTTGAGCCTTCGCATCTGGGGTTCGTTGACAAGAAGCTGAAGTGCTTCATGGTTGGGATCAGAGCCTATTTTACTTCAAATCAGGCCCGAGGCACCACACAATTTTCGGCCCCTAAATATGATTGAATAATAATAATAAGAACTTTTTTAAATGAATTAATTATTTGGTCGTTTGCCAAAAGCAGATATGACCATTTTTGGTATGTACTTTTCAGGAGAGCAAAGTCAAATTTCCACGACGGCCATAAAATTACAGTTTATTCTTATATTTCAACTAACATAAATAGCTGTATAAACATTAAACTCAAAACCAAATATGATATTTCTAAAACTGTGATTTTATGGACATTTGAATTTGCTCTTCTGAAAAATATCGAAAATGGACATATCAGCTTTTGGCAAACGGCCACTCATTTAATAGAAATATAGTTGCACCAGAAACTTAAATTTTTATTGACGATAAATAAAATTTATATTTAAACAATTAAACATTGTTTAAATACAGTGTGTCCCATTTAAGATGAAGACAGCTCTATATTTCGGCTATCAAAATAGAAGAGATTTGAAGTTTTGCACAGTCATACAAGTTGAAGGTTCACATTTTTTAAGATACTCAGCTGAAATTTAAATTTTAATCGCGGCCTACTGCGAATCCTCAAACAGGGTAAATTTTCTATATTTTGCTTCGCGTTCGAGATAGCGGAAAAAGTACTGTCAAATCTTATTCTAACCCAACATACCAAATTCTATGACAAAATTCGCACTTTTTGTTTTTTCAGTATTTGTAGTCAGGAACTCAGGACACTAAAATTTATCTCATTTGTCCCGAGATGCATCTCGGGACAGCCAATTTTAGGTTGAGGATCCTGACTACAAATACTGAAAAAACTAAAAGTGCGAATTTTGTCATGAAATTTGATCTGTGGGGATAGAATAATATTTGGACCAACTTTTTCCGATAACTCGAACGCGAAGCAAAATATCGAAAATTTACCCAGTTTATGGATTCGCAGTAAGCTGCGTTTAAAATTTAAATTGCAGCCTATCTTAAAAAATGTGAACATTCTACCTGTATGACTTTGTAAAACTTCAAATTGGTACTTATTTTGATAACCAAAATATAGGACTGTTTTTATCTTAAATGCGACACACTGTATAAATATTTGTCATTTCCTTTTGCAAATAATTTGGTTGTTAAACCATAAAAGGATAGACCACCGTTCTTGGACGAAAATTTAATGGTTGCTATAATTTGTTGAAGAACGTTTCTCCAATGTTCCTTTCTTCTAAATAACTTTTTTTCATTAATGTTACAATTATTTTTCCTTCTGTACTACTTCGTACTTGACTAACGTACACACTAATTGATGAAATATGTTCAGGAGATCGCTCATGTTGAATAACTGTCGTATTGATATTTTTCCAGTCATTATACCCACCGAAAGTTAGAAGAACAATAATTTTCGTGGAAATCAGTTTACAAACGTCACAATAAACACGGCTACATTTAGGACTGTACACTAACCACTCGCCAAGAATTTTTTCCCCAATAGCTTTCATTTTATAAAAAATCGCACTTTGTAAATGTCTGGTTTTATTATTATCCAGTTGTGTAACACATTCACTAATTTTATCAATATATTGATTCGGTCGATTATTTATAAAATATTGTTAAAATAACAGATTTAAATATTTTGGCCAATCCCCTATATCGCTAGGAAAAGAGTTATTAACATTGTCGTTTTCTATAGGAGATGACGGATATGTACTTGTGACAGGCGAAGCCGCTTGAAAATTAACAGTCAGGTCATCATTTATCATTTTCTGTTCGTAAAATGAAAGAATTTTGAAAATTTATTTTGTTATTGTAGTAAAAATTTTTTTTTGTGATCTTTCCGGGCCCTATTAAAATACGGGCCCGAGGCAGGTGTCTCACGGGCCTAGTGGTAAAATAGGCCCTGGTTGGAATGCTTATGGAGCCTCTCTTCATGTCTCCTGGCGACTTTCTTAATTTCATTTGGAACAGATTCGATTTTAAGATCTCTACGCAAATCGTCATTCCGAACATACCAAGGAGCACATACAATATTCCTTAATATTCGGTTCTGGAGCGTTTCTAAATTTCGGTAATTGCTTTTTTTGGTACAGCCTCATAATTGTAGGCCATAGGTCCACACCGGTTTCAATATCTGTTGGTAAATTAGTACTTTGTTCTGGATGGAAAGTTGAGAGTACCTACCTATTAGCCAATACATATTTTTGTACTTTCTCTTCAACTGTTCAGTTTTCTTTTTAACGTGCTCCTTCCATTTTAGTTTGACGTCAAGATTTAAACCCAGGTATTTCGCTGTTTTTTTATTAGGAACAACGTTGTTGTTTAGGATAATTGGAAGATTATTGATTTTCTTGTTAGTGAAGTTAATATGAACTGACTTATGTTCATTAAACTCTATACGCCATTTTTTGGACCAGCCTTCTATGCCATTAATTGCATTTTGTAAGTTAATCGTAGATTCCTCTATAGTTGCTCCTATTGTCAGAACTGCTGTATCATCAGCAAATGTGGCCAGTTGGATGTTTTCCCTCTCCGGAATGCCAGATGTGTACAAAAGGTATAGTATTGGTCCAAGAACGCTACCTTGCGGAACCCCTGCATTTATTTGTTTTAACTCAGAGTACTCGTTTTCCATTTTAACTCTAAATATTCGTTGGTGTAGGTATGACTGCAATATTTCAACGAGTTGCATAGGAGATATTTTCTTTAGCTTCATTAACAGACCGTCGTGCCACATTTTGTAAAATGCTTCTGCGATATCCAGGAATACTGCTGAACAAATTTTGCCCCCTTCCAATGCTTTCTCTATTTCAGTTATTATTCGATGGATCTGGTCAATTGTGGAGTGTTTATCACGAAATCCAAATTGGTGTGTTGGAATAATATTTTTTTGTTCAATTATATGGTTCATTCTTCGTAGTAGTAATTTTTCAAACACCTTTGAGATTATGGATAATAAGGAGATTGGCCTGTATGATGTTAATTCATGGTTATCTTGTCCAGTGGCGGCTCGTGATTTTTACAATAGGGGAGGCTATACCTAACTGTAAAATATCTAGACAAATTTGCACTAGCAAAAAAATGCGCCAAAAAATGTAATTTAAGGCCCATCTTTTGACCATTTTTTATTTACATTTCATAATATCATCCTAATTCATAATTTCATGATATCATCATTTTAAACATAGTTAGTCTAATAGTAAAAGTTTAATACCAAAGTTTGTGTCGTTTATTTGTTAACAATTCCATCTATTTGTAAATAGATACCTCGCATATCAAAATAAATACAGATTTGAAGTTTTGCAGTCCATACATAATGAAGCTTCAAATTTTTTAAGATACTCAACTGAATTTTTTTAATTCTAAAAGCGGCCTACTGCGAATTCAAAAACACGATAAATTACCGATATTTTACTTTGAGTTAGAGATATCGGAAAAAGTTATTTGAGCAAGTTGTTCCAAATATTATTATAACCCCACATACAAAATTTCATAACAAAATTCGCACTTTTAGATTTTTCATTATTTTTAGTCAGGATCCTAAAATTCGTTGTCCCGAGACGCACCCAACCACCCAACGGAGCTGAAAAGCTACACTGCCTCCCTTGGTATATCTCCGGGCAGCGTGTGATGGTGCCGTAGATGCCACTGTTAGGAGACCGGGTCTCCTTAAACGCCTGCTGCGCTGCACGGAGCATTAGCAACGGAGAAAGCTGGGCTTCTCGGCTCCGTTCGTGCATCTCGGGATAACCCAGGGGCTGCCTACAATAATATGTAATAAAACTGAGACGCGATCATGCGTTCTAATGCTAATGCTCCGTACGTATGGATAATTAGTGATAATATGGAATTTACACGTTGTATAATAGTGAGAGTAATTGTTGTTTTCGCGATTCATGATAAACAAAACAGTATAGAGTGTGTAAAAAATTTATGGGGAGGCTGAGCCTCCCTTGCCTCCTCTGACGAGCCGCCACTGATCTTGTCCTACTTTGGGTATCATTAAAACCTCTGCAGTTTTCCAAAGGATGGGAACATATCTAAGCCTAAAGGATGCATTTATTAGTGTAGTAAGCTTTACTATGGCTTTTCTAGGTAATTTTTTAGTATCTCACCATTGATCAGGTCAAACCCAGGCGCTTTTTTTTTGTATTGATGTTCTTGATTAATTTTTGAACTTCCTTTGTAGTAGTCAGTTGTATGTTAACAGAATCAGTAGCTATTAGTTCATCGTCTACATGAGTTTCCCCAGGGTTTGGTTGAAATATATTTTCTAAATAATCAGCGAACGCATCAACTTTCTCCCTTGGTACGCGCAGACCCGAGTTTGGGCTCAAACAGCTTCGATATTAATTTTGAGGAGCAATCAGATGTTTTAAAACGTATATCGTATATTGCTGTACGAAATGCAAAAGTAGCTTCTTTAGCAGCAATGGAAAGTTCATTTTCTGCGGATTTGTCATTTTTGAGAAACGATGGTATGGTAGATGAGCTTGCAATGGCACTTGCGCTGGCCTTGCGTTTCGAGTACATTACATGGTCCTTGATCAATGGCCGGGGTGTAGGTGTTGTTCAAGTTTAATCGGGACGCTAATGCAAACCGGGATCTGAAACCGGGACCGTCCCGGTCCAACCGGGACGTATGGTAAGCCTATTCATAGATAACCTTATTCAACAATAGCAATCAAGAAAGAAGAGATATGGTTCTATGAAACTATTCTCTGTTGTGGTATTTTTATGTTAACTACTATATTTTTTGTAAATACATCATAATTATATTTTTATATAAATATTTTATATTTTGATCGTGCTTATACTCCGACGGGAGTAGGAATAGTGGTGAGTATACTTTCTCTGCCTTTTTTAGTCAAATTATTCAACAAATCTCTTACGTTTAGTGGACACTTGTTTTTCAGTTATATCATAACCGAAAAACACGTGTACAGTCTAACCCCGATAAGTCGGCTCCCGATAACCCGGAAGCCCGGCTAACCCGGACCGATTTTCATCAGATAAACATTTTGATTCTCAGTACATATTTTGTATTTTGACAACGACACCCGATCTGGGCGTCGAAATGTTAATAAAATTATTTTTTTAATTTAATTGTGGCTTATTTCCCATCAAAATAGTTAATTATCAGATCAATATTTCAACAATAAAAATGTATGTATGTAAGATAATATTTGAGAGATAATGTGTATTTGTGTAATTTGAACTATACGATAGTAAAAATGACTCATGGCACACGCCGGCAGAAACAGCAGGCACCTGTCTGTAGTATTCCTTTATTTTTTATTTCAAACTGTGTTAGCATTGTGTGAAAGACTATTTAAACAATTCTTTTTTAATCAATGGTCTTAGTTTTCACTGTTCTTAATACATAATAACAAAACATCGTTCCGATTGTGACTGTATGAATACATTATTGTATTGTTCGCTTCCATTTGCTTAGGTTTGTGTTTGCGTGTTTTTATAATTTAGATGTGTAGGTATTGTGCATATTTATATATATTTCATGTTATTTCAATTCTAACGGAGTTTATCTGTAAGTATATCGTATTTTATTAATTTTTACCATATTCTCCGGCTAACCCGGATTTAAGATAACCCGGATCGGCCGCGGTCCCGATTTATCCGAGTTATCGAGGTTCCACTGTTTATATAAACCAATGATATAAAATTCAGATTAAAACAAGGCATACCCCAATTTTTTGCTCGGATAGCTTTAATGAAAATAATTATGGATCGCTCGTTATACATACAGTACTTGCACATACACTAGACGACTAGACTCCCTCTATAACGAGAACTGAAATGGCAGACTTTGTTGTAACAGACAACAATAACATTGTGCATACATATGAATATGTAGTTTTCTAAGACATTTATTTCCTATAGTGAAGCCATTCCGAGCAATATAAGATGCTAAATATTGTTTAAATGGCGCTCTTGACAAAGAGTCGGTGGATAAATAGGACGAAATTGACAGGCGGTGGAATTTATTATATCACTGGCCTCGATAAGCACACAGATTTTAGGCATTTCTCTATACAGGCAGTTGGGATATTTATTTATAGCCGTCATTGTGCCAAAAACAGGTAAAGAAACATGTTCTTTGATCTAATTTTCCCTCGTTATAACCAAATATTCCTCGTTATATAGAGTTATAGTTCAAAAAGAATTTCATAGGACACCTAATGTACCTCGTTATAAGCGAAACCTCGTATTACCCGTGTTCGTTATACAGAGAGTGTACTGTACTATGTACAGAAACAATATCAGGTTATGAAAATGTTATTGAAAAATATATTTACATAAAAGATATTATATGTATGTACCGGGTGTCCCAATAAGAATGGCTCTCGGCTATATCTCAGGAACCGTTTATAGTACAGCTTTGAGAGAAAAATATTTATAACAAAAGTTGCCTCGGGAAAAGCCTGGAAATTATTTTTATAATTGTAGGTCCACCGCTAGAGGGCGTAATTGAATATCAAAAATTCAAAATTTTACAAAATTTACCTAATGAAAGGGCACTGGAAATCCAATCATCGTATTCCTCATAAAATTCTGCGCAAATTAGATTTCACAAGTTTAAGTCTACCTTTGCAAATAAGAGGTGGGGGTGAGTGGGAACCTTCCTATGAATAAATGGCTGTAAGTCCGGTTCTGCTAAATCGAATTTTGCATACTTGGTCTTGTTAAAAACAGCTCTTTTTCGTCAATGTAAGTGTTTTATTTTCGAAGTAGCCTAATAAGTAATATGCAAGCTAGGGGGCGTTATTTAATTATTTCCAGATATCTAGTTTTCTTTGGAAAATATATTAAATACAAGTATGCATTTTTAATCCTGTATTACAAAATTAGACCAAATTAGCAACATAATACCAAAAACCGCATGTCGATACCTTTTTTCTATCTCGAGATATCTTAAGAAATGTGTAAATTTTAAACATAACTGTTACTGTCACCGGTAAACGAGGTTAACTCTAGTGTGCTATGGAATAAACAAATAAACATTTTCCAGATGTAAACGTATATAATTAATTAAAACAATAGTAAGACAAACAACACTATAAAATATAACAAAGAAAAATAAAAGCAACTACTTACTTAGCCTTAGTGACTGCCTAAATGTTCAAATTGTTGCCCATCATTTTCTATGCAAGCATTTACTCTTGCAAGAGTAAATTGAATATACTGAATTCGCTCTATCGAGATTCACTTTGACACTGACGTTAGTAATTTCTTTTTTGAAAAGTTCAGTTGTCAGAAGTGACTGGAAATTACTACACAACCAACGCACCTGCTCATAGCCAATATTATTAATAGTAAACAGACATAAAAATAACATAAACCTTACGCCAATCAATAATTATTTATTTACACCATTATAATGTATTGATAGAGAAAATTATTTATTGTACAAAATAAAAATATTTTGTAGAAATAAACTCCACAAAATTTTATGAGATTAGTAGACACTCCCACCATTTCTAATAATTCTTCTTTTTTTAATGAAAGATTAAGTTGATTTTAGCAGGTAACAGTGTGAGGTAGGAATTTTTGTGTTGTATGTTTCCTATTCCGAATGTGTCAAAGTGAATCTCGGTAGAGCGAATTCAGTATAGCAACAGATTTAACTGTTTTAGACTTTTATTTGTGGGGACGGATTAAAGACCTTGTTTTTGCCGCTAGGCCCACTACTCGAGAAAACATGATCTAGAATCTAGCTAGAGAATATCAAACTCCATTCAAAGCATTGCGAAAGCACAAATTGAGACTGCTGTTAAATCTACTCTTGAAAGAGTAAAAATGTTTGCTTCCAAAATGATGGGCAACAATTTGAACTTGAGGTCGTCACTAAGTAAGTAGTTGCTTTTATTTCTTTGTTATATTTTATAGTGTTGTTTTTCTTATTGTTGTTTTAATTAATTATATACGTTTATATCTGGAAATTGTTTCTTTGTTTTTTCCATAGCACACTACTTTTTTTAACTTCGTTTACCGGGTGACATTAACAGTTGTTTAAAATTTACACGTTTCTTAAGATATCTCGAGACAGAAAAATGGTATCGACATGCGGTTTTCGGTATTATGTTGCTAATTTGGTCTAATTTTGTAATACAGGATTAAAAATGCATACTTGTATTTAATATTTTCCAAAGAAAACTAGATTTCTGAAAATATTTAAATAACGCCTCCTAGCTTGCATATTACTTATTAGGCTAATTCAAAAATAAGACTCTTACATTGACGAAAAAGAGCTGTGTTCAACAAGATCAAGTATGCAAAATTCAAAATAGCGGAACCGGACTTGCAGCCATTTTTTCATAAGAAGGTTCCCACTCACCCCCACCTCTTATTTGCAAAGGTAGACTTAAACTTGTGAAATAAAATATGCGCAGAATTATATGAAGAATACGATGATTGGATTTCCAGTGCCCTTTCATTAGGTAAATTTTGTAAAATTTTGATTTTTTAATTTTTGATATTCAATTACGCCCTCTAGCGGTGGACCTACAATTATGAAAATAATTTTCCCGAGGTTTTTCCCGAGGCAACTTTTGTTATAAATATTTTTTTCTCAAAGCTGTACTATAAACTGTTGCTGAGATATGGCCGAGAGCCATTCTTATTGGGACACCCGGTAAATAAATTTTTAGATTTTGTTTTAAAAAAATGGCTATTTTATAAAAATTTAATGAAAAATCCTTTGTAAAAGGTATAACATTTTTTATTAAAATTTCTTTAAGGGCTACATCACAAAACGTTTTCGACTTTTAACAAAATCATCATCAGTGTTTATACCTGGTCGATCACAAGCTGAGCCACCAAAAAAATACCAGGGCAACTTGCCATCTAACAGTCTTCATGTAGAGACATACCTACCGTTTAGCAACCCACGTAATGGGGGAGTCATGCTGTTCCCAAGGGCCTAATTGTTTATAAATATTATCCATCCTATAGAATTTAAGCAGAGATGCTATTATAACAAATTTTTATACCATTTAAAGGGTTAATGCCCTGGTATTTCTTTGGTAGCTCAACTGTGATCGACCAGTTCTAAACATTGATGATGATTTTATTAAAAATCGAAAACGTTCTGGGATATAGTGCTTAGTCCTTAAAGGAATTTTAATAAAAGAAAATTTTACCATTTACAAAGGATTTTTCATTACACTTTTCAACTTTTGTGAAATGCAACGCTCAAACGACATAAGTGTGGGTTAGCCTTTGCCCCCTCCCCTTTGGTGGTTTTAGACTGGGCCGATACAAGTTACCTGCAGAGCCGGATTTAAGGCAGTGGGCCCTACCTCCTACCATTAAAAAAATTGTTGTTATAACTATGGTATACAGCGAACTACATGGTTTTCCCTTTTAGAAATTAAAAAAAAAATGTTAAGCTACTTTTATAAATATATATTTAAATAATAAACAAGCTGAAAATGCGAGCATTACCATTACGAAAACTTTGTATATTTACGTATTTTAATTCATAATATGGAAAATTTCTATTACGAAAAGTAGTTTAGAATTAATAATTATGTTTTAATGTGCAATTATATCATTCTAATTTAAATGTTATGAACTATAAAGGTAGTTTACTCTTGATCGAACTTCATATTTTTATATACCTCGTATAAAATTAATAAAATTTTATATATATGATGGTTGCATCATAAATCTTGGAACATGAAGAGCTTTTTATGAAGAATAACTTTTCTTCGTCAAATTAAAAATAAAAGAGTTATAAATGAAAATGTTGTTGGTATCCATAAGTTGAGAAAAATCTTCAAATATTTTTTTCCATTACAAGGATGTAATTGCACATATCAGACCATAATTTTTTATACCAAACAATATTATTTCATATACTGTCGGTTCGCTAAACTCAGACACAACTGGCTAGTGATTTTAGTCAATAATTTTGCCAATTCGACAAAAGAATCATTTCTAAATAGTTCATAATTACTAAATAATTATTAATTTTGCCAATTTCGGCAAAATTCTCAAAAAACAAAAAAATTACCTACTAAAATCACTAGCCAGTTGTGTCGAGTTTAGCGAACCGACTAGGTATTATATTTTAATTTCATAGCATAAAGGGGAGGCCGTATACTGGTATAAATTTATTTAAAACTATTAATAAATTATTGCTTTTAAAATATTATACTCAAATTGTATTTTTGAATATCTTATGTATTTTATATAATAATTAAATTCACTATCAAATGTCATTGATGTTTTATTAATACTTAATTTAAAATTTAGTTTGACATTCACGAAGTGTCAAATTCAAATGTAAATAACCTATGCTTTGCTTAACAAATCGAGATTTAAAAACGAGCCTACTTAATAGCAACGATTTCAGCTGGATGTGTAGTGTGTCGGTAGAAAATAAACCGATTGTGACGTCACATTTTAGACTTTGAGGTCGATTATCTCGAAGACGGTTAGAAATATCGAAATGCCGTTTTCAGATTTGGATTCAGAAGAAAAAACTACATAAGAATCCATCGATAAATCTGATCTGATTATTGCAGGAGCGGCAACGCAATAACACACACATTTTTGCGAATTTATAAACGAAATGTTTTCGTTGAAAATACAAGAGCTGCATCTTGTTAGAGTAAAATAGAGTGAAATAAAATAAACATAGTAAGATGTATGGTTTGTCCGGATACTTTTCGAGATTTTTTAATTGAAAATTCTTTGATTATGTCGGACATGTCTAGTTGCTTTAAGACATCGTGTTCAATGCTCATTATAGAGAGATAACTCAAACGCTCTTGGCCCATCATAGACCGAAGTCGATTTTTAATTAACTTAAGTTTTGAGAATCATCTTTCTCCACTGCAGTTATAGTTAGCATCAGAACTTAGATAATATTTATAAACGAAGTAGTGTCAACTGAAGGGTTGGAAATGATCATTTTCCACCTACCTCTACCGAAAGTATACTTTTCCTGACCTGATTGTAGGGAGCAAAGTCGTACTTTTCCTCCCTAGGGAGGAAAAGTAAAAGTGACTTCATGCAATGTCATTGACGAAATAACTTATTGACGCCCTTTACAATATTCTATTATCTATTACGTAAGTATTTATACACTTTAACCGTTGATTGATGAATATACGCTTTACCATTTATTTATTGAACACCTTGTATTTTGTAGAATGGCAAAAAAGAGTAGGTAAATTGATATTTTGATTTAACAATATTTACATTAATAATTTGACTTATAGTTGACAGTTGACAGTTAGTTCTCTAATAAATTTTGTCAGTTAGGTATATAAATAAATTATTTAAAAATGAAAAAATAACTTGTTATTTGAGGAAGATGGAAAAATCCTATGTATAACATGGGAGTAAAGTGCCTTTTCCTCCCTTGAATGATTACTGCCCTCCGCTACGCGTCGGGAAGTAAACGTCATTCTCGGGAGGAAAAGTAGCACTTTCTTCCCTTGTTATACAAATACATATCTATTCCATTCTTTTCAGTTATTACATTAGCAGTCAATATATTTGAAGTTCTTTACTTATGTTTGATGAGCCGATTTCCTCTTTAAATGAATTGAAAAACTCTACAAATTATACCAGTTTTCATATAACCTAGGTTTTCATGTAAAATCTAAATCATTGGTATAAATGTCGGTAAGCTTCAGTGAGCGAGCTTCAATTTCATTGGAAATTAAATTTTCCAAATGATGTAAAAATTCAAAATTGGAATGAATGGATTCATATGCAAAAAGCCTCTGACTTAAAGAGGAAATGAAGTGATCTATAATAGCGATAAAATTTTGAGTCGGGTGATGTCATTTCAGTCACTGGAGATGTTCCATAATACAGTGGAGCAAGTCGAATACTCCTTAAAAGAATATAAATTCTTTAAGAGATCTAAGTGCCGCCACTCCTGAATTCATGTCAATATTTGGATCTTGGAGAATATGAATGTGCTCTTTGTCCTCTCTAAGATTTCATTAATAATATTCCTATTTCCAGTAAACGAAACACATTCGATTATACAAACCATTTGCTTCGCTACGAGTTTTAAATTGTTGCTCATCGTCTTCTAAAATTTTGGATAATGGTAATTTAATCTGATTACAACCAATAACTGGTGCTTTTGCGGCATCATTTCTACATCAATTTAGTAGTATTTACTCTTTTAGGAACAATAATATTTCTGTCATGGTCGGCGTTGGTCTCGCTTAAAGACGCAGCTTTTAAACATTCAATTAACAAGTTGTATCTATATGTAGAGGAAGTGAAACATACATATATGTAGTTCATATAGTTCTTCTAAGAAATCAAAGAATGTTATGGAAGCAGGACAACACTCAGCTGCAGCTTTTGTAACTAAATTTAGAGAGTGGGCGGCACACGGAATCCAGAACACTAAGATATTATATGTTCTCTAATTTTAGCCTGAACATCATTTTCCAATCAAAACTGACGCGTCGTCGTAGGACTGTCCCCTTAAGTTTTTCAAATCAATATCATGTTATTGCCAGAATGTCATTAGAGAATTAAATCTTCTGCTTTATGACCGTGATTTGGCAGAACTATGAGAAACCTTTCAACAGAAGTGAAACCTTCCATGTAACGAAATATCACAAGGGGGCTTTGTGGGGGCCCCCTGGAATGTGGGGGCCCCGGGCAGCTGCCCAGCCTGCCTCCCCCCTTAAATCCCGCCCTCGTTACCTGATCTATTAAGATTAAGTTGATATACCTACTAATTACTCTTTAAAATTAAAAAACTTTAAAATATAATTTGGGCTGTTACATAGATTAATCTTAATTATTATTAGTGTATTAATAATAAATCAAAATCTAATAGCGTTTTGATCACCTGTTACCATTGGCGTGAAAGTTTCCAGTTGTGTTGTTGTCACTGAATTGATAGATAATATATCTAATTACTGGTTATAAAAATTTCTGTAACTGGATATAACCAGTTAAAGAGTTCTTGCTTGACCTGGTGTTTGTGTTTATTGTAATATTATTTGTGTTATTGCATTAGCTTGGAAATATACACGATGGACAAAAATATTGCGGTAAATTATATTATGTAGGTAATACGGAGGTGAGATAACTAGAAGTGAGATGATATAATATACGAGTATACAGTAAAAAATGTAAGTGCAAAAAATTTGCATAACTCCCAAAAAGAAAAAAACAATGCTGTGTGAGATGGAGATCAACCGTAAATACCAGTACCGGCGCTAGGGTATAAGGCGCCCGCCTGCAAAACTAGCATAGGCGCCCTTCGGTTCCTTTTAAATTAGTATTTTGTATAGCATCAACACAACCACTACAAATCTTTTCAGAGCAGCAGTGTGCAAAGTGCAGATTGCCATGATGGTCGCCAACATCCGAAACGGATAGGCACTACAAGAAGAAGAGAAAATAGCACCAGCAGAAAAAAGCTCAATTTGGCGCCCCCAAGCAGGGGCGCCCGCCTGAAGTGCATCCCTTGCAGGCCCGTTATCGCCGGCCCTGGTAAATACGCATTTTTGATGACTTCGTCGTCATCTGTACTAGTGCAGTCACTGAAGGTTTTCACCTCCAATTTCGTTGACCCTTCATCGATTTTCATGAAAATTGGTGAGCAGTTAGAGGATACCACAAGGAACAAAGGTGACATGATGCCAATTTGCGCTTTTATTCTGGGGGTGGATGCCACTCCCTCTCGGGGGTGAAAATTATTTTAATAAAAATAATACCATAAGTCGATAGAGGGACAAATTTTAAGCAAAATTTGTTATATAAAGTTATTAATATAAATCAATACTTTTTGAGTTATTAAAGAACAAAATTTTTATTTTTTTCCTAAAAAAATGCATGTTTTAAAGCTGTTTTTACTGCGAAGATAATAAAAAATTGAATACACTCCTTACTTAAAGAAATAAACTAATGTTAATTCAAAGTGAGTTATGGGTAATTGAATATATATTTTTTTAGACGAGTACTCAAATCAAGTATTTAAGCTTAAATAACGGGAAAACGATAAAATTTATAAAAAATACATTCTAAACACTTGTCAAAGTACTTCGGAATACCTATCAAATGAGCTCCAGAAGAAGTTAATAGCATCAAAAATAAGCAAGTTATGATGAAAATAAGAGAACCTTTTCGAATTTTTTGAAAACGTGAAAAATAAAACATAATATGCCATTTCCACAAAAATTAAAATTTATAGTAATCCTTACAAGAATTTCTTTATATTAACATAAGTAATTGTTTCAATAAATATGACCGGTTTAGAATGCATGTTTTTGAAGAAAAAAATGTAATTTAAAAATATTAGAATTTTTAAAATTATCGTAATTCTCATATTCTTTTCATAATAACTCCAAAAATACTCACCATACGTAAAAAATTATATATAACCAAATTTTAGTTTTTTCTGTACCAAATATTTTGCCGTTTTTGCTATTTCTGTAGGGGAAAAATAACTAAGATAGAAACGTTTAAAACTTAAACTTTGCTGCGAGAACCATGTAACCGGGGCCATATAACCATTTATTTAAAAAAAAGTAAGGGAATTAAAAGATTAAATTCAGCGTGATTTAATAGCCCTTGGAATTAGCTTTTAAATGGATTTTAGGTGAACCTGATATCATAAAAATTAAAGGAGGTTTAAAAAAACAATAACATTTTTTGAAAAAATTTTTAAAAGATAAATTTTAAAAAAAATTGCAGCATAAATTTTAATGCTATCGACTCATTCGGCTGCTCATTTGATAGTATAAGTACTTGGACAAATGTGTAATAAGTTTATGTTATAAAATGGATCATTTTCCCGTTATTTAAGCTTGAATACTTAGATTTGGGTACTCGCCGAAAAAAATATACATTCAATTGCCTATAACTCACTTTAAGTTAAAACAAAAAGATTTTTCTAGTGAGGAGTTTATTTCATTTTCTATTAGCTTCAATTTTGGTAATTACAACTTTTTTGCAAAAACTTGTAGTTTTTGAGTTATTTGTGAAAAATCTGTTAAAAACATGTATTTTTCTCATGAAAAACTAAAATCTTTAATCTTTAATAACTAAAAAAGTTTTGATTTATTTAAATAACTTTATATAATAAATTTTGCTTAGAACTTGTCCCTCTACTGATTATGGGGTTATTTTTAATAAAATAATTTTCACCCCCGGAAAGGGGTGGCATCCGCAGGGTAAAAGAGCAAGTTGGCACCACGTCACCTTTGTTCCTTGAGATATCCTCTAATTACTCACCAATTTTCATACAAATTGATGGAAGTTCAACGAAATCGGAGGTAATAGTTCATATCCACCTTCAGTAACTGCGGTACAGCCAAGTTAGAAAAGGAGTAATGTAGATATAATCGTCGTCAACAAATTAAATACAAAACAGAATGAATAGAAGATTGAGTTCTGTATTTCTCTCTCTCCTATGGTTCTACAGCCCCCCAGAATCCGCCTCCAAGTATCATCTCTGTCTCTGTCTGCTCTCCTCCAGTTATTCACCCTCAATACCTCTTTAGCATCGGTTCTTAGATGTCTCTATTTAGCTAATTAAAAAAATACCATTATTTAAAGTGTGATAAAATATTATTTTCAAAATTTTATGTATTTAATGTCTTGATGAAAATTTATATATTTAAATTATTAATTATATACAGGCTGTACCTAACAAAAATGCAGGTCAAAAATTAAATCACATATTCTGAAATCAAAAATAGTTCGATTGAACCTAACTTACCTTAGTACAAATGTGCACATAAAAAGAGTTATAGCCTTTGAAGTTACAAAATGAAAATCGATTTTTTTCAATATATCGAAAACTATTAGAGATTTTTTATTGAAAATGGACATGTGGTATTCTTATGGTAGGAACATCTTAAAAAAATAACAGTGACATTTGTATACCCCGTAAAAATTTTATGGGGTTTTATTCCCTTAAACCCCACAAACTTTTGTTTACGTTCCAATTAAATTATTATTGTGGTACCATTAGTTAAACATAATGTTTAGTTTATCTACTCTATCTCATATCATGTATAAGTTTTTAGTTTGTGAAAACTGTCTTATAGATAGCAGTGCGTGAAGGGTTTAAAGTGTGCGTGAAATAATCAGAGACGTGTTAACAATAGACTAGGCTAGGGATATGCGGATATGCCACTCAATGCATCGTGGTGTAACGTCAATATTAAGTACGGTGGTCTAGCTATCTTTGTCTGTCGTACGAGTGTCAGCGTATCTACCAAGAGGTGGGAGTAATGGAACGATACAGACACAGAGGCGGCAGCCATCATATGCTAGAGATAGAAAGCTAAGCGCCGGTAGAGAGAGAGAGAGAGAGAGAGAGAGAGAGAGAGAGAGAGAGAGAGAGAGAGAGAGAGAGAGATAGACCGCCGACCCGAACTGCTCCGCGTTACGCTATTTTTTGGACCTGGCCCAATCTACTTATTGTTATATCTATGGAAGTAACAATGTATTTTAAATGGGATTTACTTTTTCGTACTGTTCATATACTTTTGAGTACATGATTCTTTACCCGTGCGTCATCATTGAAACCATACGAAATAAGTCGAAAGTCTATTCCACGCAACAGCAAGTGACAGAAAGTAGATACTGCTCCGATCACGGATTATATTAAAAATTTTGACGTTATCAAATAAATAGAATGTAAAATGTTAGTTTTGCTTTAAAATTTTGGTGCAGAATTACAGCTACATTTGGAGGAGCTTAATAAATTCTTTTAATATCATTAGTGTAATTAAATATGTGTTATAATATAAATATTTGACAATACCTAAAATATTTTCTTTTTGTTAATCTATTTCAATTTTACGTAAATTTAAACAAATCCATTCCTTAACTGTGATTGACGTTAACTTTGTATGTAATTTAATGGAAAAAATAGAATACACTTACCTTAAAATTTCAAACTCCAATATAAAATTAGTTGTGAAAACAACAGTTTGTGTAATATAAATAACTTCTAAATGCAAAAACAGGACAAAAAACAGCAAAAAATCCAACAAATTGACAGTGACAAGTAAACAAACCAGAAACGTCAAACAAATTGTACTTAAAATCTGAAAACGTCCCAAGAGTTGTTTTTGTACCTATCTCTTTTCGATATACTCAGTATAGAGCGTTCATAAAAATAACATGCGTCTTTACTTAATAACAGGCGGTATCTGGTTTGTCTATAGTTTCATGGGTAGAAGACAATGATGCTAGATGTGTTTTATCTCGCCAGGTGTTAATGACGCACGGGTAAAGAACCCTGGACTCAAGTTGTAATCAAATATCCTTAACTTTCGCGTTGTCATAGTGATGACATGTGAGCAATAAATAGTAATCTGGGGATTTGAAATTTGGGTATTCCCTTTGTTACATGATGCAACATGAAGCTATTATATCAATCTGAGTTTCGCATTGAAAGGTAGGTCTAACCTGTAATTGGTTTTAAATTAAATTTAAATGTTTAAGGATTTAAGAGTTTTACATGTTGCTGATTTCAAGTTGCAGTATAATAAACAGAACATTTTGATTTCTGGATTGAAACATTTAATTAGGTGTCGTAAAGTTTTATGTTTCATTAGAAGGGGTATTTGCAATCTCAATATCGTTAGTCTGCAATTTTAATTTCTTCTTTAAGATTTTATTTGGTCCAATGGAGAAAAAACATCAAAGACATACAATTTTTGGTGGACAAACGTCCACCATTTTATATGATTTTAGAAAACTACGGAACGTAGTTCTTTTCTATGCGGTTTTCTGTAGAACGTATCCACCGCATAAAACAAGACCTTACTGTAATTGGTTTCACTTTTAGAGGGATTTGATTTTTACCTTCCAAATAGGTTCAGACAGATTTTATTACTTGTAATAGGGCATTTAGTTCAATATTCCCATTTGTTTAGTTCCATTATAAATACATAATAGGCCCATTATCTGCCTCTAAATGACTCATTGTTGTATATTATTATTTAAACTCGTATTGCATGAGCCTATTCCATCACTTATAAATTTACTATACCTATTTAATTCTTCTAATCAAAGACAGTAATTTCATTCAAGGTCAGTTGAAGAACTAGAACTAACTATTTCTTACAACGAACAGGTTATTATAAGAGTATGTATTATTATTATTTGATGCAATTATTCTGTATATTAAATAATCTAAACTTGTTTTAAACAAATTATCGGCATGCAAAAGAACCGACTCAAAATATGGTAATTTTTAAATTATTCGTTAGTTCTCTAGTTTTATGAATATTTGCATACTTCTGTACTAATTTTAATGTTAATAATATTTCAATCAACCCATAAACTTAATATTTAATTTTAAAAGGCAACAAAATGGATCATCATCATCATCATCATCCAACCAATTTACGTCCACTGCTGGACATAGGTCTCCCCCAATTGTTTCCACACTTCACGGTTTTGTGCTGATTTTTGCCAGTTTTTACTAATCCGCCTGATATCATCTGTCCATCGTGTAGGCGGCCTTCCTCTACTTCGTTTATCTTCTCTTGGTCTCCACTCCATCAGCCTTCGTGCCCATCTTGAATCTTTCAGCCTGGCGACGTGTCCTGCCCAGTTCCATTTGAGCCAGGTGATACGTTCTACAACATCTGCGATACCGGTTGTTTGTCTGAGATCTTCATTTCTTATTTTATCCCGTAGAGTTACGCCCAGCATGGATCTTTCCATGCGCCTTTGAGCAACCCGCATTTTCGACGCTGTTGCCTTGGTTAGTCAGTGTCTCTGCTCCATATGTCATTACCGGTAGCACACATTGGTCAAACACTTGTCTTTTTAAACCGATAGGTATACTGCTCCTAAATATGTCTCTCAGAGCTCCGTAGGCTGCCCAAGCAAGAGTTAATCTTCTTTTTATTTCGCATGTTTGGTTATCTCTGCCAATTCTAATTTCATGACCCAAGTAAATGTACATTTTCCACTAGTTCTACTTCTTGTTCGCGTATAATCAGCTGTCCGCTAGGAATCAGATTAGTCATAAATTTAGTTTTAGAAAAGTTCATTTTCAGGCCTATTTTCCAGCAGATAGCGTCTAACTCATTTAGCATTTTCTTTACTTCTCCTAGGTCATCAAAAAATGGAGTTCAACCCCAATGGGGGTCATCCTAGGTTCAACAAAATGGATATCTATGGATAAATGGATTTTTTCATTAACTTACAGAGTTAATGAAGTTCTTAATGAATAAATTAAGTTCTATTACTTAATTTACTTAAGTAAATCCTTCTTAGCGTGTCGTGCATTTCTGCATAGGCGTAAGGCGTCCACTATACCGGGTGTCCCAATAAGAATGGCTCTCGGCCATATCTCAGGAACCGTTTATAGTACAGTTTTGAGAAAAAAATACGTATAACAAAAGTTATCTCGAGAAAAGCCTGGAAATTATTTTCATAATTGTAGGTCCACCGCTAGAGGGCGTAATTGAAGATCAAAAATTAAAAAATTAAAATTTTACAAAATTTACCTAATGAAAGGGCACTGGAAATCCAATCATCGTATTCTTCATAAAATTCTGCACATATTTGATTTTACAAGTTTAAGTCTAGGTACCTTTGCAAATAAGAAGTGGGGGTGAGTGGGAACCTTCTTATGAAAAAATGGCTGTAAGTCCGGCTCTGCTAAATCGAAGCTTGCATATTACTTATTAGGCTATCTCGAAAATAAGACACTTACATTGACGAAAAAGAGCTGTTTTCAACAAGATCAAGTATGCAAAATTCGATTTGGCAGAACCGGACGTACAGCCATTTTTTTCATAAGAAGGTAGACTTAAACTTGTGAAATCAAATATGCGCAGAATTTTTTGAAGAATACGATGGTAGGATTTCCAGTGCGCTTTCTTTAGGCAATTTTTGTAAAATTTTAATTTTTTAATTTTTGATATTCAATTACGCCCTCTAGCGGTGGACCTAAAATTATGAAAATAATTTCCAGGCTTTTCCCGATGCAACTTTTGTTATAAATATTTTTTTCTCAAAGCTGTACTATAAACGGTTCCTGAGATATGGCCGAGAGCCATTCTTATTGGGACACCCGGTACATTGCCTTGTCAGGTGAGATTTTAGATAGTCAGGATTAAAAATTATTCTGTTTTTAGCATCATTGCGAAGCATTTCATAGCTGTGGATTCCTGTTCATTGGCCAATATTACGCAGCCATGAAATCATTTTACGTCCTAGTAGACTTCTTTTTACCTTCGAGTACCAGTTCCTGAAAAGTGTATCGTTCTCGTTCTCCTCGTAATATATACTTCAAGTATGCAGTCTTCTTACTTTTTACATAATCTAAAACTTCCCTATCCTGGAAGCGTATTTCCGTTTGCGTTTCCATTTGACTACAGTGCGGTTTTGAAATAGACACCGAAACGGTAAGACATATTTAGTTCCAAATATGTGTTGATTTGAAAGAGCCAACCCCCGAAATATACACGGGTTTGAACCGAAACGATGGAGCAGTTTAAAAGTGTTTTACTAATATCTCGCAAGATTTTGAAATTCTACTGTTTGAACAAAACTCATTTGAAGAAAACAGTAATTATAGGTGAAAAGTTCAGTATTCATTGTCTTATACCGGTAACTAGGATGACATTTGTGCTTATATTATTAACAAATTTTCTGCAGAAACCAAAACAAATTGGATAATGAAGAGGCGCTATCCTACACCAATACGATTTAAGTTTCGCAAGATATACCTATGTTTTTCAGCTATAGTCGGTTCGCTAAACTCAGACACAACTGGCTAGTGACTTTATAGTAAGTAATTTTGCGAATTTGATAAAATTGGTAAAAGATAATTACTAAATAGTTAACTATTACTATATACTTAGTAACTTTTCCAATTTTGGCAAAATTGGCCAGAAACAAAAAAAATTACCTACTAAAATCACTAGGCAGTTGTGTATGAGCTTAGCGAACCGACTATAGCAGAAAAGAACAAATAAAAAAAAACAAAATAAAAGGAGCAATTTGAAACTTCAATTGTAAGGCAAATATAAGAATTAAATTTTTGAAAGCAACAAGCAGCACCTACTTTAAAAACCTCACCATGATTAAAAATAAGTTTAAATGTTGTTATACGCTCTGAGCTTCGCTGGTGTCGCTCCTATTGGGATAGTAATACAAACTTTTACCGGTAATTTTTAAATTGATTATTTAATTGTTATCGCTTAATATTTACAACGCAAGAAAGTAATTAAATTGTAATCGATTTTTTTAAGATTTTGCTAATCATTTTGACGTTCTATTGATGAAATATTAATTTCTTACTTCGGATACTTTTACAATTATCGTGTAGATGACGCTAAGATTAATAGATTAATTTATAATTACATATTACGGAACATTAAAAAAAACTTAAATTCAGTATTTAAAACGTAAGTACATCTAAGGTAAAAATATATACCACATCTTTGACCAACTAATATTTTTTATAATTAATGTTTTTATTTTTAATTTTAAATTAATCACTTTGACATTTATGTCAAATTTCCGGTAAAGGTCTACGACTTGTCACTACTGGCGCTCGCGAATTTTTAAATATCCCCTCTACGTACGAGCTGACAGCGTATAGACATTTCAATCATTCATATGAGTAAATTTGTCTCAATCTTCATGTTTACTACGTTGCTGTGACGATACAAAACAGTTATTTATATCAAATTTTGAAACTGGCATGACAGCTGCAGCAGCAAAATCATATCATGAATTCGGTATTATAATACAATAATTGTTCAGCTGAAACTAAAATATACAAAACTAATATGTTCTATACTTTAATAACTAAAAAATAAAAAAAAAACTAAAAAATTTAACACTAAAGTATTATTGTGCATTACGAAAAAATGTATACCTGCACGTCATAATAATTTCATACAGGATATTTTGGTACTACTTTGAGTTCTGAAAGAAAATTTATAAAGAAAAAAAGAAGGAAACTTTGGTAACAAAATTGTTTTGTTTCCACAGATCCAACGAATCATAATTTATTATTCTGCAGATAGGAACTATTTGTGATAAACAGTTCAAATAGAATAAAAAAAACGTGACAATTTATCACATATTTGTGATAAATTTATGCGCTAAGTTCTTTTACAAACCAGTATACATTTCAAAATTAAACGTTTTGAAATTCACATGTGTATGAAAGCAAATATGCTCCGCTGTTCCCGTGCCTATTTCAAAACTACCCTGTCTTGAAATGAACACGGAAACGTAAATATGTACTCATCATGGAAGCCCGTTTTTTTTCTGAATACTTCCTCATTTCTGACTCTGTCCGTCCATGCTATTCTAAGAATTCGGCGCAGGCACCCTATCCCAAAAAAGTTTATTAATGGAGCTAGTATTTAACATCCATGCTTTCATTCGGTACCAGAGAATAGACCAAATGTAACACTGTATCTCAGGTTGAAATCGAACTTGCGATCAGTAAGAAACTTATATTCGCAAAAAAGAATTTCTGACTTGTTCTACTATGCTCTTTATTTCAATCTCGGGGTTCCAATTCTTGTTTAGCAGAAAACCCAAGTATTTAAACTGCCTAACTTGTTCAATTTCTTCTCCAGCTATATATTATATCTTTTGCGTTTGGGTAATTTTTTCTACCTATAATCATTGTTCTTGTCTTCTTGATATTTATTTTAAACTCAGACTTCTATTTCATGCCTCCAGTGACTGCTGCAGACCATATTCTTGATTTTTTTATATGTACATATTTACCTTTTTAATGCAACAGCTATCTTCTTTTTCTTTAAGGGCCTTCCCCCAATCGGTGGTTGGATATCATCATCGTTATCTTCCATATCGCTGTCCCCCCATTACGTGTCCCAGATATTGTAACTTTCTTTTATTTTTATTGTGTTTATTATTTCGTATTATTTGGCCATTTCTCGCAATACTTCCGTGTTCGTTCTCTGCCGTGTCCATGTTATTCTAAGTATCCTTCTGTAACACCACATTTCAAATGTTAGTAGCTTTCAGTTAGTTCTTGCCTCAGTTTCCATATTTTCAAGTCCATATTGAAGTATCGAAAACACGTAACATTTCAGAGCTCTTACTCTCAGTTCTAATCTAAAGTCTTTATTGTATGGAATTGTTTTCATTTTTTGTTATCTATGACAGTTGTCTATCTATCTATTAAATTATCTATATATTACAGGTGTCTATCACACTTACAGTATCTACTACTTATTTAAAAACAGTTAATTGTTAATGTTTTATACAGTTTTTGACCATCTTTTAAAACGTTACACACAGTGCCGGTTTAACCTAACTTCGGGCCCTGGGCGCTGGAGGTTTAGGGGCCCCATTCATTGCTATTCGTTGTCAGTTTTTTAACAAGAAAACAGATGCATTAACTATAAAGGTTTATTGTAAAATTCATAAAATAATCTTTTTAACAAGCAAGAAGAATAGCAAACGTAAAAAATAATCCCGGGCCTGCGTAGTTCAGGCGGTAGTATGCTTGACTCGCGTGCTGGTAGGTCGGGGTTCAAATCCCAGCGTCGGCAAGAACAACTAGACATTTTTAAAATGTCTATAGGCCCCAGGTCGACTTAGACTTAAATAAAATGCGTACCTTGGGTAAAACCAGGGGTAATAATAGGCGGTTGAAGCGTAGCACTGGCCCTGTTACCCTCCTTGTATACCGTAGGCCCTAGATATAGCAGACTACGCTGCCATAATCCCAAAGCCGCGTCAGCGGTATAAAACGGGAGACTATTATTATAAAAAATAATCCAAAAAATTCGTTTAAAAACATAAATCAAAAACAGAAAGTTTCACAAAACAACACATGACAAACAAAAACATATTCTAAAAGATACATAAAGACAAAAATTAGATCACTTTTTTTCTTGATTTGGGATTCGTAAACTGCCATATAATATTATCACAATTCAGTTTCTCCAGTTCTTCATTCTCTATATAAAATAGTGATAATGCATCTACGTTTTCTTGACCCAAATTTGACCTTAAATAGGTTTTTATTCTTTTTAAAGCCGAAAAAGACCGCTCGCCTGACGCATTAGAAATTAGTATCGCCAAATGAATTTGCAGTTAAAATATTGGAAAAAGTTGCCTTTACATCCTGGATGACATCAAATTTTTCATAAAATGTATGTTTATTTAAATTTTGGCATAACTTTACAAAATGGGTAATTTCATTATGCAAGTTCTCTTTGGTTTCATCAACATCTTTTTTATATTTCTCTCATAAAGTATTAATTGACGTCATGACTTCTTCTTTATCTAGCGTAAAAGAACATCTAAAAGCTGATGTTACATCCTTGTAGCATTCAATTCACTTTAAAAGATCTCGAGTAATATTGTCGCATATAACATTAAATACTTTAATTCTGAATATCTCTTGCCCCTTTAAAATGATTTGACTTTCACCTGCTTCTTCGAAAAATGTTTTTATTTTCTTTATTTTTTGAAGGCCAGTTGTATAGTAGATGTTTGAGATATCCTCGCCTTCGCAAAAGAAAGTTTTCGCTTCTTGTTCAATTTCGCTAAACTTATATTTTACGTCTCCAACAAAGCTCAAAAGAGATGCCATTAATTCTACCCCAATTGACACGTTCTACGTTTAAGTCCACAGTTTCTAACGTTTTGCTTGTTGCATTCACTCGTTCCAAAATTCTTGCCCAAATCAGTGTCAAAAGAGCTGTCTCAAAGGTATCCATTTTATTGTACAGTGCCTTGGCTTCACTTCTATCTGCTGATTTTTCATCTCTATTATTGCTTAACTGAAAAAAATATGTTTGATGGATCCGTAGTTTCTAAATAATGCATTTACAGCGTCAAATCGGGCGGACCATCTAGTTCCAATTATTCTTTTTACAGATTTGCCGCTTTCTTTCAGTAAAGCCACCTTTGAGGAGAAGCCACCTTTGAGGAGAAGTTAGGTAACAATAGAACATAGGCGTTTGCAGTGTATTGGCGTATCTGTGTATGAGATTATTTTCGGAAAATATGTAGATTATTTAGCGACTTTATTTTTTTATAAAATAATTAAAAGAAACGGGCCCCTCCGGGACCCGGGCCCCTGGGCGCCCGCCCCATGCGCCCAGTGGATAAACCGGCACTGGTTACACATTTTTTACCACTATGGTTACTGGCAGTTTACTGTCATCATCATCATCATCCAGCCTTCTGCATCCAAAGTTGAACATAGGCCTCCTCTAATTTGTTCCAGTTTTGTCGATCTTGGGCTTTCTGCAACCAATTCCCAGCAATCCTTTTGACGTCGTCTGTCCATCGTGTAGGTGGTCTACCTTTACTTCTTCTGTCTATTCTTGGTCTCCACACTGTAATTTTTTGGGTCCACCTCCCGTCCTTCATTCTGGCTACATGGCCCGTCCAATTCCACTTCAGCTATGCTACTCGCTTTATGACATCTGTGACGCCTGTCCTTCTTCTGATTTCTTCGTTTCTGACCCTATCTCTGAGAGTCAGTCCAAGTAGTGACCGTTACATTCTTCTTTGGGCCACTCTAAGTTTCGTTGCTGTGGCCTGGGTTAACGATAATGTTTCGGCGTCGTAAGTCATGACTGGAAGCACACATTGGTTGAACGTCTTCCTTTTCAAATAATTTGGCAAGTTGCTCTTGAAGATGTCTGATAGAGCTCCATATGCGGCCCATGCTAAGGTGATCCTTCGCTGTAATTCAGCAGTTTGATTGTTCCTGGCAATTTGGATTTCATGCCCTAAGTATTTATATTTATGGACCAATGCTATTTCGTTGACGTCGACTGTTGGATTTTCGCTTGGTACCAGGTTTGTCATGTATTGTGTCTTTCCAAAATTTATGTTTAAACCAAATTTTTTACAGGTGGGATCTAACTCAGTAAGCATAGTTCTAATCTCTTTTCAGTTGTTTGTTACAGTGGCGGCTTGTCAGGGTCGGCAGGGTCGGCAGTGCCGACCCACACATTTATGGACACATTATAGATTTTGTTAAATATTTAATTTAATCAGAGTTGATGATATTCGTTTCTGTGAAATAAAAAAAATATCTGTGAGATAATACAGACTAAATTTTATTCATTGTTTTTAAAAGAATTTGATCGATCCCATACGTTAAGTGATCACTGTGCGCTGTGCGTAAGAGACTTTTCAAAAATGATCCTATAGCCATGCACCCGATTGCGATTGTATGTTTTCAGCAAGCCGTCCCCAGATTGAAGATTTGCTTGTAATAAGAAGCTATGGAATATTAGCCGATAGGCAACCAATTATAAATTTCCCGTATTTATTTGAATGGCAAGTACGGCAGAAACAAATCTGCCGAGCGGTGATCTGCAAAAGGCACGTACCTAAGCGCGCCCGGGATAAAATTATTAAATAGGTACATAAGTAGGTAGTTTTACGTCGTTTAATGATTGATATTGTAATTTTTTAAGTTGTTAGGAATTACCATTTAGGGGACAGGATGAATCGGAGTATTCGTTACATCCAGTTAATTATAGAGAACAAATAAAATTGTTTAACAAATTTTCTTAATTTACTTTATGACTAGAAGACATTTAGCGGCGTACCTAAAACAGCACAGAATGAAAGAATCAATTAGTAGTTACATTTTGATGCTTTTCGGTATAAGTAGACGAAACTACTGATAGAGGTAACATATCATTCAAAAGTATCAATTGTTCATGGATACGCGTTACGTCTAATATTTATGAGGGGTTTTTAGGTTTTCAGACGTGAGTAGAAGCCATAAGACAGAATATATTTTTGGTGTTTTAAAGGACATATTAAAATTTTTTGATATCAAAAATAAATTGGTAAGGCAAATTTATGACGGCGCTGCCTTGATGTCCCGTGAATTGTATGGTCTCCAGGCAAAAGTTAAAACTATTGCACCAGGCAAAACTATTATTTACTCACTGTTGTAAGTCATTGACCTCTTTGACGATTCAAAATTTAAAAGTTACACCAAAAAATTTTCAAAATATCTATTAGACAAGTTCATTAAAAATTATCCATCATTCTTTAATCAAATAAAATAAAAGAAAATGGATTAACAGGTGTGTATGCTGGTCCAAGAATATACAGCAACAGATGATGCGACTAGATATCGATATATTAGGAATAAGCGATACAAGATGGGTCAGCTCTGGCGAACTCAATACAGACAATGGACGAATCTATTACTCTGGAAGCAGCGACACCCAACACAGATATGGAGTTGCTATGATCCTCAGCGAAAAAGTAACGAGATCAGTAACAGGCTTCGTTCCGATGTCCGAAAGAATAATAATGTTGCAGTTATTCACAACCCATGGAAAAATGAACCTAATCCAGATTTATGCGCTAACTGCTGACAAAAATGAAGAAGAAATAGAAAACTTTTATAGCGAACTCCAGAAAACATTACATCTCACAGCATCTAGAGACATAACAGTGATCATGGGTGATTTCAACGCAAAAATTGGCGAAGGAAAATGCTACCCTAATGTAGGATCATATGGGCTTGGCGAACGAAACGACAGAGGAGATCGCCTAATAGAATTTTGCCAGGAGCATAATGTTATAGCCGCAAATACATTCTTTAAATTACCTAAGCGACGCCTGTATACATGGAAATCACCAGCTGACAAAGAGCACAAAATTGTCAGAAATCAAATTGACTACATCCTAATAAAGCACAGATATCGAAACTCAATTCAGGCAGTAAAGGCATATCCAGGAGCAGACGTATCCTCTGATCACAGTCTTCTTATTGCTAGGTTTCAACTTCAACTAAAAAAGACGCAAAAAAGCCGCAACAACAATAAACTTAACATACAGAAACTAAAGTCAGAAGAAACAAAAGAAAATCTGAAACACGAAATCAACACAAATCTAGACAGAAACCCAGGAAATAATTGCAACGTAGAACAGCAGTGGCAATTCTTCAAAACCTCTATATTAGAACCAAGTAAGAAAGTACTTACTACAACCAAATGTAAGAAAGAAGAATGGATGACGGAGGAAATTCTAGAGTTGATGAATGAAAGAAGAAAAAACAAAAACATTAATAAGACCCGCTATAAACAGCTTCAAAACCAAATAAGAAGAAAAATTAGGGAGGCTAAAGAAACCTACTTCTCTGAAAAATGTAAAGAAATAGAAGAACTGCAAAACACATATGACAACTTCAACCTACATAAAAAAGTCAAAGAACTAGCCGGAATAGGAAATAGAAGAACCTCAAATATATTGCTCGACAAAAATGGAAATATTATAATGGAGACAAAACGAAAACTACGACGATGGAAAGAGTATATCGAGGAACTATTTCATGACCAGAGAGAAGCTAGTACATCCGTAGATAGCCAAACGGGAGATGTAGGCCCAGAGATAACCAAAGCAGAGGTTAGTCAGGCAATAAACTCTATGAAAACCAATAAATCTGCTGGTCCAGATGAATTGCCTAGCGAGCTGATAAAGTTGGTCAACGAGAAAAACCTGGACATAATAGTAGAACTGTTCAACGCTATCTATACTACAGGAATCATCCCTAGAGAAATGTTGACATCAGCCTTTGTGTGTTTGCCAACGAAGGTGAATGCAAAAGAATGCAGTGACTACCGAACCATAAGCTTAATGTCACATACCTTGAAAATTCTATTGAAAATTATCCACGCCAGAATACACTCTAAACTGGAGCTGGATATTAGTGACACTCAATATGGGTTCCGCAATGGCATGGGTACCAGAGAGGCATTATTCTCCTTCAACGTGCTGACACAGAGATGTTTGGATGTTAACCATCCTCTTTACGTCTGTTTTATAGACTACAATAAGGCGTTTGATAAAGTAAAACATGATCAACTCATGGAAATCCTAAAAAATAAAAATCTAGATGAAAGAGATTTAAGACTAATAACACACCTCTATTACAATCAGCGAGCAATAGTAAGAATTGAAAAAGAAACATCTGAAGAAATGGAAATAAAGAGAGGAGTCAGGCAAGGCTGCATACTATCACCTCTATTATTTAACGCTTATTCTGAAGAGGTAATGCGAGAAACTCTGGAAGATGAAACAGTCGGCATAAGAGTAAATGGAGTCTTAGTTAACAACATCAGATATGCAGATGATACAGTAAAAATAGCCGATAGTTTACAACACCTGCAAAGACTCATGAGTAAAATAGTAAGGTGTAGTAGGGAGTACGGACTCTCTCTCAATATCAAAAAGACGAAGTTTATGAAAATTAGTAAAAACAACCATAATACTAACGAAATCTTCATAGTAGAGGGTCAGCAGATCGAAAGAGTAAAAAAGTACACTTACCTAGGAACACTTATAACAGAAAATAACGACTACACTGCAGAAATAAAAGTCAGAATCGAAAAAGCACGTTCTAATTTTATAAAAATGAAAAAGGTCCTATGTAGCAAATATTTAACATTAGCTCTTAAAGTACGCCTAACAAAATGTTACGTCTACAGTGTTCTATACTATGGAGTGGAATCATGGACGTTAAATGTAGAGGCAATGAGACGACTTAACGCCTTTGAAATGTGGACCTATAGAAAAATTATGAGGGTTTCCTGGGTAGATAGAGTTACAAACAATGAAGTACTGAGAAGAATAGGTAAATAAAAGGAAGTTGAACTTACAATTAAAGAAAAGAAGCTACAGTATCTCGGACATGTGATGCGGGGCGAGAAGTATGGCATCCTACGACTCATAATGCAGGGAAAGATAGATGGCAGAAGAAGCATCGGAAGAAGACGAATTTCATGGTTGAAGAACCTGAGAGAGTGGTTTGGATGCAGCTCGAAACAACTATTTAGAGCTACTGCCTCAAAAATTAAAATAGCTATGATGATTGCCAACCTCCGTAGCGGAGATGGCACCTGAAGAAGAAGATGCTGGTCCAAATATTTTCGAAAGGTGAGATAAGTTACAAAATATGTATAATTTTATATACTGCAATTCATTAGGTACAACAAACTGTTCCCGAAATTAATAAATTATTGTGCTCAAATGTGGGCAAATTCTGCCTCAAATGAACCGGATTTCTCTTGTCTCAAAAGAGTCAATGCGTATTGTCGAAACACGATGAAACAAGAGAGAATGTCAAACTTGTCTCAAATTTCAAATGTCAATAGAAAAAATCTTTTAATATCTCTCCAAAGCAATAATAAATTTTACAATGACGTTATAATCCATTTTGCTACTTCGAAACAACATAGACTAAATAGACTTAGATAAAAAAGATCAAGGCAGGTTTTGTTTATATTTGATTCAGAGTTGGACCACCATCTCCATATAGCTATTTCAGCATCCTTATGCCTCATCAGTGAAGCTCAGAAAAAGCTCAGAAGTCTCAACTCAGAAAAAAACAAAAAAAAAACAAAAAAAAACAAAAAAAAACAAAAAAAAATAAATAAAAAACGAAAACCAAAACTCTCTTATGAAATTGAAGCCATTTAATTAGATGGCATACCTATCTGAGGAGACAAAACCTTGCCGACCCTGTCTCTAAAGCCACGAGCCGCCACTGGTTTGTTATTAGAACTATGTCGTCTGCGAATCGTAGGTGGGAGAGCCTTTCACCGTCGACATTTATTTCTTTGGCGTCCCACTCCAATTGTTTGAAAGCATGTCCAAGTACTGCCGTAAAGAGTTTGGGAGATAACGTGTCTCCCTGTCTAATTCCTCTTTTGATTTTTATAGATTTGGTATCTTTGTGTAGTCGGACGGTCATGGTTGCATTATTGTAATATGTTCGCTATCAGTTTGGAGTACCGATAATCTATACGACTTTCCTTCAATGCTCTCATTATGCTGTTAATTTCTATCGTATCAAATGCTTTGCGAAAGTCTACGAAAGCCAGGACCAATGGTCGGTTGTATTCGATAGATTTTTCTTCCTTTTATGCAGCGTAGGTGGTCGTTAGTGTTAAAGTTTTTCCTAAAACCCGCCTGTTCTCTAGTTTGGTAAAAATCCAATTTTGTTTCCAGTCTATTTGTTATTATTCTTGTGAATAACTTGTAGAGGTGGTCTAATAGGCTTATGGGCCGGTAATTCTCGAGGTCTGTTGGATCGCCCTTTTTGTGTAATAAGATGGTAAGTGAACTGTGCCATCTTGTAGGTGTTTCACTTTGGTGCAGACATAAGTTGAACAATTCCTTTATGTTGTTTAAAAGTCTGTCTCCTCCAATCTTTACGGCTTCTATAACGATATTGTCTTCTCCCGCAGTTTACTGTGTTTTTTGATAAATTAACGACTTCTTCTTCTTCAAATGCAAATCCACTAATGGATGTTGGCGATCACATTTTCCATTAACTCTCTGTTTCTTGCAATGTGTATCAGTGATTGTATGTCGTTAATCCCTGTCCATTGCCTTATGTTTCGGAGCCAGGACATTTTCTTGCGTCCTATTCCTCTCTTGCCTTCAATTTTACCCTGGATTAAAAGTTGAAGGAACTGGTATTTTTCGTTTCGCATGATGTGACCCAAATACGCCGTTTTTCTTTTCTTGATGTTTTCGAAAAGCTGACGTTCTTGGTTGATTCTTTTAAGGACATCCACATTTGTGACTTTCGCCGTCCATGGTATCTTTATGATACGGCGATAAAGCCACATTTCGAAGGCTTCTAATCTGTTTATATCCCTCGTTTTGAGTGTCCAGCCCTCTATTCCATATAGCAGCACCGACCACACGTAGCATTTAGTAAACCTTAGTCTCAGTGTAAGGTCGAACTCTGAGCAGGTCAGTACCTTCCTGAATTTTACGAAAGCTTGTCGAGATTGTTCAATGCGACATTTGACTTCCCTGTCCGATGCCCAGTCTTCAAAAAGCCACGTTCCTAGGTATTTGAATTTGCTCACTCTCTCAATGAACTTAGTATTCAGTGTTATGGTGGAGTTTTCAAATGCATCCAAGTTTCTGGAGATGATCATGAATTTGGTCTTTTTGGTATTAATCTCTTATCCCATTCGCTTAGTGTATTCTCCGATTATAGTGACAAGTTGTTGAAGAGCTGCTATGTTGTCGCAAATTAATGACAGCATCATCAGCATATCGTATGTTGTTGATCAATACTCCATTCACTTTGATTCCCATCTCTGCATCTTCCAAAGACTCCTGAAATATGGCTTCCGAATAAATGTTAAATAAAAGAGGGGAAAGCACACATCCCTGCCAAACACCCCTTCTTATATGTATGGATTTGGATATAGAATTGTCTATTTTTAATTGTGCTGCCTGATACCAGTACAAGTTTTCAATGCATCTTATGTCTTTTTGGTCTATATCAAGCTTCTTGAGGATCTGCATTAACTTGTGATGTTGGACACGATCAAACGCTTTCCCGTAGTCTAGAAAGCACAGGAATACGTCCTTCCTGTGATCGTAACAATTTTGGACCAACACCTGTGTTGCTACTATTGCTTCTCTTGTTCTCAAACCTTGCCTAAACCCAAACTGAGAATCACTGATGTCCCATTCACATTTTTTGTATAATCTTTGATGTAGTATTTTTAAGAATATTTTTAAAGTGTGACTCATCAGGCTAATGAGTCTGTGATCCTCACATCTTTTTGCATTGACTTTTTTGGGTAGGGGAATAAATGTAGAGAGCAACCACTGCTGAGGATAGCAACCAGTTTTATAAATAAAATTAAATATTTTATGTAGTGCTGAAATTCCCCTTTCATCTATAGTCCGTTCTTTAACGGTAAAATATTGCAAAACCTCTAAATTTGAAAGAACCGCTTGGATTGACATGAAATTTGGCAGACACATAGCTAACAAGTCAAAGAAAAAAAGTGATATTGTGCCGATATGTGCTTTTGCCCTGGGGGTGGTTTTCACCCCCTCTTGGGGGTGAAAAAATATTCGTCCAAAGGAAGTCACGAAATGGATAAACTGGCTAATTTTAAGTAACTTTTGTTCTATAGAGTTTTTTCACTAAGTCAATACTTTTCGAGTTATTTGGCAGTGAATATGTTCATTTTTTCAACAAAATAGCCACGCTTTTAGACGGTTTTTCGCAAATAACTCAAATAGTAACTATTTTGTCGAAAAAACATTCTTAGCAAAAATATAGCCTGTAAAAAATTTTAAAAAATGGTGTATATATCACGTCTCTACACCTAATAGACGCAGAGTTATTGCTAATGAAAAATAGGTTCATATTCGTCAAATTCCAAATAGAATACTTTAACGTGAAATAACCAAAAATGAAGCACATTTCGGAGAAAACTCATTACAACTTATTTAAAGTGTTTAAAAAAGCTTCATTTTTGTTTTATAACAAAAATTTCTAGCATCAAAATTAAACAAGTTACGCTCAAAATAAAGTTAGTCCCTTTTGTTTTTGGTAAAAAAATCTAGAAAATCACCCCCTAATTAGTATCTTAAATGAACTTAATCGTTATGACTTCACAAGTTTCTTGACTCGTGTATATATTCTTTATATGATCTGCAAGTTTCATCGGTTCAAAGTCCTTATTATTGAAAGGGTTGTAGTTAAAAGGGGTTGAACGAGTCACTGATCACGAATGTATGCCAATTTAGAAACACCAAATCTTAATCAATTTTTGTCTAACAGAAAAACAAAAAAATACATGATATTCAGAAAAGCAAATCTGACTTTTTTTGTTTTTCGACATTTTTGGTATCTCTAACAATTTTTAAGTTATTTTGAAAAAAAGCATATTTTTCAAAATTTAAATTTTTAAAATATGTACTTGGAAACCAAATTTTTAAAAAAATAAGCACTTTGAACCGATGAAACTTACCGATCATATAAACACAACATAAGTAAAATAATTTGTGGAGCGGTAACGATTAATTTCATTTAAGTTACTAATTAGAGGGTGGTCTTCCCGATTTTTTTTTGCAAAAACAAAAGGGACCAACTTTATTTTGAGCGTGACTTGCTTAAATTTAATGCTAGAAACTTTTTGTAAAAACAGAAATAAATCATTTTTTAAACACTTTTAAAAAGTTAAAATGGGTTTTCCCCAAAAAGTGCTTAATTTTTTGGATATTTCACGTCGAAATATTCTATTTGAAATTTGGTGAATATGAATCTATTTTTCATTGGCTATAACTCTGGTTCTACGAGAGCCAGAGACCTAACGCGTACACCATTTTTTTTACTTTTTTATAGGCTATATTTTTGCTAAGAACATTTTTTTCGACAAAATACTTTCTTTTTGAGTTATTTGCGAAAAACCGTCTAAAAGTGTGGTTATTTTGTTGAAAAATGAACATATTCACTCGCAAATAACTCGAAAAGTGTTGACTTGGCGAAAAAGCTCTATAGAACAAAAGTTACTTAAAATTAGTCAGTTTACCCATTTCCGGACTTATTTTGGACATATATATTTTCACCCCCAAGAGGGGGTGAAAGTTACCCCCAGGGCAAAAGCACACATCGGCACAATATCACTTTTTTTCTTTGACATGTAAGCTATACAAATGCCAAATTTTATGTCAATCCAAGCGGTTCTTTAAAATTTAGAACAAAAACCGTGAAAGAATGGACTACTAGTAGTTTGAGTATTTCTGAAGGGATTTCATCAGGTCCAGGTGCCTTATTGTTTTTTGAATATAATATTGCCTTTTTTATTTCCTCTTTAGTGATTGAAGGACCAGTCAGCTGGCCGTCTGTATAAACTTCCCTCATGGGTCTTTCGTCATGAAAGAGCTCCTGGATATAGTTTTCCCATATATGAATTTTCTCTTTTTCACCTAGCACTACCTGGTTATCCTGATTAACTATAATAGTTGGTCTTCGTTTTCTGTGTATTACAGCAGTCTCCTTAAGCTTTTTATGTGAATTCCGATCGTCGTGCTGTCGCAAATAACCTATATTTCATAAAACCTACCGATTAACTGTCCCTAGCAAATTCCCCAGAAATCGTTGTTAGCAAATACTCAAAAGGTGGTATGTGGTTTTACCTATTTACCTCTAGAAATTTCGAAGTTGTTCCCCGCTAACCCCTTGGGCTTGGCTTGGCATTGCAATTATAATTTTAAGTAGTCAGTGTTGTATTGTAAGCCATCTTAGAAGGACGATTCAAGGTTAGAGTTTTCAACCCTCGCATATTTGTGGTGAAAAAGTATCTTGTTAGCATTCGACCAGTCGGCGCATTTATTGTTTAGGGTTTTCAACTCTCGTAATTTATATAGTTATTGTGTGTATCTAGCTAATAGTGTAACAGCTTCATGGTTAGCAAACGCTTATTATTAATCAAGTTTATTAATAGTAAAGAAAACATTCTTGATTCATGTGTTAATTAGTGACATTTAAACTGTAACAGTGCTCTAGTTTGCTGTGTCGCGGACTGGCAGAGGCGGCTTTACCTATTGTGCAGGGTGTGCGATGCACACGGGCGCCGGGATGTTGGGGGCGCCGGGATGTTGGGTGCGCCGAGCGCCAAAAAGCGGGTCGTTTACTTTGTTTCAATATAAAATATGATTTAAAACGATTAATGAAAAATAACTTAGCACTATTTATAGATTGTCGCCCGCCTGACTGTCAATCGGGCAAATGAAAACCAAGGTAATTATACACCAGAACTCCTCTCTTCAACGTCGTCGTCTATATTCTCTTTGTCCTTGGTAGTGGAAGAAGACGAAGAACCTTCTTGTGCCGAAGCGTTCCCGGAGAATATACTTCAAGATGATATAATGAATGATCTTGCCTTATAGCCACAGATTTTATCCGACACGCAAAGTATATTTTTAATGGAGCGTGGACCAGTATAAGTAAAACAGCGTTCCTATCCTTCGAATAGTTCGAAAAGATCTTTTTCAAATACGTATTATACTAAAAAGATGTTAAATAATGAAACTGTTTTAAGAACTAATAGGCTGGTTTTCTCTAAATCGACTGATTCTGTTCATTATTTTTATTGTAAACTTTTTCATACGGATGCTACAACTTTGAATGGTAAAATGGGTTACAAAGATCGGCAGCATTTGTCTATAGCTTTAGAGCGTCATGAAAAAAGCTTTAATTAGGGCACCGATCGTGTCTTAAGAAACAAATTACATTAAAAACCATTATTTTAAAAGGAAAGTCGGTAGATTTTTTGAATCAAGTTGTAATTGAACGAGAAAAAAAACGTTGGGTGGCAGTACTTGAACGAATAATCAACATAATCCATCTTTTAGCGAGGCAATATCTGGCTTTACGGGGAAAGTCTGAAAAAAATTTACGATTCTGACAATCGTAATTTTTTAAAGTTGATTGAATATACTTCTAATTTTGATAATGTGCTTGCAGAACATATTGCCCTTATTCAAAATTCTGAGTCACGCCTAACTCATTATCTGGGCCATAATATTCAGAATGAAATAATACATTTATTGGGAGAAAGAATAAAAAGAACTACATATTACTTTTGAATTAAGACAATCAAAATATTTTTCAATTATTTTAGATTGCACTTCAGGTATTGCTCACGAAGAACAAAATATCGATTGCCGTACGGTACGTTCTTTTAAATGCAAGTAGCAATAAGGCTGAAATAAAAACATATTTTTAAGGTTTTTTTTTCTATTACAGATACTACTGGTCAGGGCTTAACTTAATTTTTGTTAGAATATTTAATCTCCAACGAAATTGACATTCCAGATATGCGTAGTCAAGGTTACGATAATGGGTTAAATATGAAGGGGAAGAATATAGGTTTACAATAAGGAATTTTAGACTTACCCCCGCGTGCATTTTATGTACCTATTACTTTTTTAAATAATCACAAACTTGTTATTTTTTATTCATCTAAAAATCTAACCTATAGTTACTCATTTATAGGTTTTTATTCCTAAAAGTACTATTTACTAGTGTACTTAAACCTGTCAAATTTCCTTAACCAATTTTCAACCATACCTCAGATAAAAAAGTTCATTTTTAATTAAATATTTTTAACAGATGGGTAGGTTGTTCTGACGCCGTGAATACCTAGTGGCTCCCGACAACATTTAATATTGCACTATTTGCATCTGGATTTTTGTTTATATTATAAGCGTACCTAATACCCTCTAATACCCTATGTACTAGTACTAGGTAGGTACCTATTCGACTATTCGATTTTGACAGCGCGTCTACCAAAGGGCGCCAGGACATCAACTGCACACGGGCGCTACTTGGGCTAGAGACGCCTCTGCGGACTGGTGTAAATTGGACATTAAAACAGCGCTTTAAATGTAAGAACTTTGCGCTAAAACTTTGACCAGATCTTAACTTAGTTATAGTATCTAACAAATTTAGTCATTAAACTACATATGTATTTGCTAATTCTTGTATTTTTATTTCCCATGTTAGTGGGTGGTCCTTTGAATTGTAATTTATTACATTGCTTCTTACGATCTAACTGGTAGTGATTACTATCCTAATTTGTTGTTCATCTTCCTACATTTTTGTTAAACAAATCTTTCGTTTATTAAAATTAGAAAATCTACGGTTTCGTTTTGATTTAAATCTGTCTCCCTCCATCCCCGATAGTACATACTATTTCTAGGTCTACCTGTTGTCAAGGAGGCTCTGAGGAAGACAAATTTACACCAACACGACCGTAGTTTCTCGATATAAATTAAAACTATTTATATCGCAGTATGGATAGAACACCCTCTAACGGGGAATAAGTGAAATGAATTTCGACTCGATTCAAGTTCTCTGTTTAACCCAGGTATGACAATACCAAAAGGCACCGTTAGGAAAATATTCCAATTTACAGAAACGGGTCTGTGTACTCTAATACAGAGTATGGCATTAGTAAAATAAGAAAATCTACGGTTTCGTTTTGATTTAAATCTGTATCCCTCCATCCTCCGATAGTACTATTTCTAGGTCTACCTGTTGTCAAGGAGGCTCTGAGGAAGACAAATTTACACCAACACGACCGTAGTTTCTCGATATAAATTAAAACTATTTATATCGCAGTATGGATAGAACGCCCTCTAACGGGGAATAAGTGAAATGAATTTCGACTCGATTCTATTTCTACCATTTCTACCACCATTTCTACCACTTATTTCTACCATTATTGATGGTAGTCTTAGAAACTGATTTTGAACCAATTTTTCTGCAACTATCTTCTGCCATCTTATATATAAAAATCAATTGTTGTTCGTTAGTCTCGCTAAAACTCAGGAATGGCTGGACCGATTTGGCTAATTTTGATGTTGAATTGTTTGTGAAAGTTCAGGGAAGGTTTATACGGTTTTATTTAGTAATTTTAATAGTCACCAAAATATTTACAGCTATATGCATAAAAGTCTCTGGTCACAGTGTTAGCTGCCATACTCCTCCGAAACGGTTTGACCGATTTTTATGAAATTTTACACGTGTATTCGGCAGGTCTAAGAATAGGTTGTTATCTGTTTTCCATACCCGTACGTCATAAGGGGGGTTGCCCCCTGATATTTTTTTCTATTTCTTCGGACAAACTCTTTTTTTAATTTTATATGATGTGGAACGTAAAGATACATACAACTCTAATTTTTCACTTTTCTATCTCCAACCGTTATTTTTTAATAGCCATATAAATATTTTACATCTATATAAACAAAAGAAAGTCGTGTTCTTGTTAGTTACCAACACGTTTCATTTTATTAAATTTTATTTATTTTTATTACATTCTATTTACTTTTATTTAATTGTATTATTTTTTTAACTTATTTATTATTTTTATTTAATTATATTTTATTTAATCAACACCTATAGAGTTGGAACCACCCCGAACCCAATCATAAATAAATACAGGGTTGTTTTGAATGTAGATAAAATAAAGCTGTTATATTCAATAAATAAGATAAACAAATTTAAGAACTGTTGCACTACAAACTTTATTTTGTTACTTCTAACCAAACTTTATTACTTCAAGCATTATGTGTAATTAATTAAAATAATAATAATAAAAAATCACATCGAGCATTTTTTGTTTATTAGTTACGAATTTCTTTTGTTTATTTTAAGTTTATTGTATACAAAAGTTTGTTTTTATCTATTGAGGCAGTACGAAGTCTGCCGGATTAGCTAGTTAACAATAAATATTATGTTATTTATCATATTTAACACTTTAACACGTTGAAGAAATTAATTTTTTAAATGTTATTATCTTAAGTGACAAAATATATGGGAATTATTTACAATCAACTGTGAGTCGAGACCTTTCCATTTTTGTTCAAAAATGTGACCTTTTCAGTTGAGGTTTAATACGATTATTTATAATTATTTTTAGCATTAACTCACAAGACTCGCAAGATAAGTGACAAATCACTAATGTTTAAAATTGAAGACGTGACATTTTACATTACAACTTAGAACACCTAAATTCAATTTCAATGGATATATTCACAGAGATTTAAAAAATTATTAGTAACCCTACTACTACTATCGGTTTACAGTGTTCTCCGAGGCCTTCCGACTCCTAACCGCCATTCTTCTCTGTTTAGCCATAGACCTGGAGGGATTTCTCTCTCCTCTATTTCTTTTCAATTCTCTCCCTCCAGCTTCTTCTCGGGCTTCCTCTCTTTTTTCTCCTTTACGGTGTCCACGTCAAAATCTGTTTAGGGATCCTGTCATCTGGCATTCTCTGTACATGGCCGTACCATACTAGTTGTTTTGTTTTTATGTCATCAATTATTGTATGTGTGACTCCCATTATTTCTCGTAGGTACTCTCTCATTTGGTGTCCGATCTCTTTTTGATTTGCTTGCTTCAGAAGAATTCTGGAGAAGATTAGTAACCCAAATATTCTAAATAGAGTAAATGTTTACTATGAACATAATTAATTAAGAATCTATAAATATTAAACAAAAAATATTCGATATTAATTCATAAAATCTTTATTTTGATTTCTATCACGAAAACAAAGATACCAAACATCGGTCTTATTTTTAAAATGACATACGTCCCAGCTTATTTTACGTAGCCGTTCGACCGCTTCAGTACCTTTCCGTTTTCCGACATCCGTCACTGTTTTGTCATGTCAGTATGTTTCCGGCCAGAGAGATTGTCGTAAATAAATAGGTTAGTGTTTATAAAATATACTGAAATATCTACGCCGCGTCGTGGGGTCAGTGTGACCCCACCTCACTGATTACGTTTATGTAAACAGTTTTCTCGCTTTTGTATAGAAAAAAAGATCCTGTCACGTAATAAAGTAGCTAGGACAAATAATCCCGAACAAAATATCCCCACAATTATCCCTGGACAAAAATCCCCAGACAAAAAATCCCCACAAAAAAATCCGGACAACAATCCCCCTAAAATTTTTTTGGACAAAATATCCCCACAAAAAATCCCGGACAAAAAATCCCCAAGAAATATTTGCTGCCGAATAGTTCTCTAAAAGTTTTCCCGTGAATTCAATCAACGCAATCGTCATGAAACCACTTTGTAATTGTAATTTCGATTTATTAGGCCAGGGTAATAAGACAAAAATATACCCTGTTCGTGACACTCGTGCAGCCAGGGTACTGAAGCATTTTTTCGACAAGTAATACCTATAGGAACAAATTGTAACTATTTCCTGCGTAGGATCTGGCGGCCATTTTTATTTATAAACAATTAACTGTCAAAAAATGGCATTTTTCCCTTTTTTTTCAAATCAATGGAAAACAGTGGAACTTATGATTTTTTTAGTACGAATATCTTTGAGATTATGGAAAAAACTTTAAAATGACATATTACAAAGTTTGATATACTCATTTATTGTTAATATAATTGCGAAAAAAGGTCGGAATTGCAAAAAAAATTAATTTCGCAATATCTATTGTAAAAATTAGTGTACAGCTTTGAAATTTTTGTCAAATGAGGGCTCTTTGATGCTTAATATGTGATAAAAATTTCAAAGCGATTCATTCAATTGTTTAAATTTTATTCAAATTGTTTATCTCAGTGAGCATTTTTTTTGCACTAACATAAGTCAGAAAAAAATGACGTTAGAACCATTCCACAGGTATCAAATGGAAGAGCATAAACTATATTTTCAACTTGGTTTAAAAAAAGCGAATAAAAAATGCATTTATTAGTAATAAATAATTGGGCAAAAGTATCGTAAATCTTTCCTTATAAACTTTTTGAAAAACTTTTTCCAAAAAAATTAACTTTTTTACCCTGTTTTAAGTGCACAACTACCAAGTAATGTTATTTATATCATAATTGATAAAAAATTGTAATAAATATATATAATTTCTTATATAACAAAATAAAAAGTTTATAAGGAAAGATTTACGATACTTTTGCATAATTATTTATTACTAATAAATGCATTTTTATTCGCTTTTTTTAAACCAAGTTGAAAATATAGCTCATGCTCTTTCATTTGACACCTGTGGAATGGTTCTAACGTCATTTTTTTTCTGACTTATGTTATTGTAAAAAAAATGCTCTCTGGGATAAACAATTTGAATAAAATTTAAACAATTGAATGAATCGCTTTGAAATTTTTATCACATATTAAGCATCAAAGAGCCCTCATTTGACAAAAATTTCAAAGCTGTACACTAATTTTTACAATAGATATTGCGAAATTAATTTTTTTTTCAATTACGACCTTTTTTCGCAATTATATTAACAATAAATGAGTATATCAAACTTTGTAATACGTCATTTTAAAGCGTTTTCCATAATCTCAAAGATACTTGTACTAAAAAAACCATAAGTTTCACTGTTTTCCATTGATTTGAAAAAAAAAGGGAAAAATGACATTTTTTGACATTTAATTGTTTATAAATAAAAATGGCCGCTAGATCCTACGCAGGAAATAATTACAATTTGCTCTTATAGGTATTACCTGTCGAAAAAACGCTTCAGTACCCTGGCTGCTCGAGTGTCATGGAAAAAACCTTATTACCCTGGACTATTATTTAGTAGGTACGTTCTTTAAAGGTAAAATATTGCAAAACTTCTAAATTTTAAAGAACCGCTTGGATTGACATGAAATTTGGCATACATATAGCTAACAAGTCAAAGAAAAAAAGTGATATTGTGCCGATTTGTGCTTTTGCCCTAGGGGTGAGTTTCACCCCCTTTTGGGAGTGAAAAATATATGTTCGAAATAAGTCCGGAAATGGATAAAATGACTAATTCTAAGCAACTTTTGCTCTATACAGTTTTTTTACCAAGTTAATACTTTTCGACTTATGTATTTGCGAGTGAATATGTTAATTTTTCTACAAAATAACCACGTTTTCAGACGGTTTTTCGCAAACAACTTAAAAAGTAAGTATTTGGTCGAAAAAAAATTCTTATCAAAAATATAGCACGTAAAAATAGTGAAAAACATGGTGTATATATTAGGTCACTATACTTAGTAGAAACAGAGTTATAGACAATGAAAAATAGGTTCATATTCGTCAAATTCCAAATGGAATATTTTAACGTGCCATAACCAAAAAACGAAGCACTTTTTTGGGAAAAACTTATTTTAACTTTTTTAAAGTGTTTAAAAAATGCTTATTTTTGTTTTTTCAAAAAAAATTTTAACATCAAAAGTAAACAAGTTAAGCTCAAAATAAAGTTGGTCCCTTTTTTTTGATAAGAAATCGGGAAAATCACCTCCTAATTAGCATTTCAAATGAACTTAATTGTTACCACTTCACAAGTTTTTTACTCGCGTATGTATTGATCATATGATCTGGAAGTTTCATCGGTTCAAAGTCCTTATTTTTGAAAGAGCTGTAGTTAAAAGGGCTTGAACGAGTCACTTATTACGAGTGTATGCAAATTTAGAAACACTGAATCTTAACCGATTTTTGTCTTAGAGAAAAACAAAAAAATACAAAATATTCAGAAAAGTAAAGCCGACTTTTTTTTGTTGTTAAAGATTTTTGGTATCTCTAACAATTTTTAAGTCATTGTAAAAAAAGCATCTTTTTCAAAATTAAAATTTTTAAAAATTTTACTTTAAAACCAAATGTTTTCAAAAATAAGCACTTTGAATCGATGAAACAGATCATATAAACACAACATAAGTAAACTAACGTGAAGCGGTAACGATTAATTTCATTTAAGTTGCTAATTGGGGGGTGATCTTCCTGATTTTTTTTTGCCAAAACAAAAGGGACCAACTTTATTTTGAACGTAACTTGCTTACATTTGATGCTAGAATTTTTTTTATAAAAACAGAAATAAGCTTTTTTTAAACAAAAATGAATAACCATTTTCAATTTCGTTGCAAACGAAAACACAGCCGAACCATATTCTAGTCCAATCAGAGAGTGCTGCAAGCACCCCTACCGGTTTCGAAACTTATTAGTCTCTCATCAGGAGGCACATATGCTGCTCTCCCCGATCCAACCAAAACAAACCCCAGCGTGCAGTCCCGGATTGCAACGAACGAAATGGCATAGATGCCCTAGCCGCAACTGCTAGCAAAAGACTAGTCTTTTTTTAAACACTTTAAAAAAGTTGTAATGTGTTTTCCCCAAGAATGCTTCATTATTTGGATATTTCACATTGAATTATTCTATTTGGAATTTTTCGAATATGAACCTATTTTTCATTAGCTATAACTCTGCTTTTGCTAGGTATAGAGACCTAATATACACACCGTTTTTTTCACTTTTTTATAGGCTATAGTTTTGCTAAGAATTTTTTTCGACAAAATGTTTATGTTTTGAGTTTTTTGCGAAAAACTGTCTAAATACGTGGTTATCTATTTTGTTGAAAAATGAACATATTCACTTGCAAATATCTCGAAAAGTATTGATTTGGTGAAAAAACTCTATAGAGCAAAAGTTGCTTAAAATTGGTCAGTTTTTAATTTCGGAACTTATCTTGGACATATATTTTTTTACACCCTAGATGGAGTGAAACTCACCCCCAGGGCAAAAGCACACATCGGCACCATATCACTTTCTTCTTTGACATGTTAGCTATGCGTATGCCAAATTTTATGTCAATCCAAGCGTTTCTTTAAAGTTTACAGCAAAAACCGTGAAAGAATGTACTAATTACCAAATTTCGAATTCCAATTATTGTGAGTTTTTTCAAAAATCGTGGATTGCAGAATCACCGGATTTTTCCGGTCAAACATTTAATTGCTTTGTTGTCGTTATACGAGGCTATTGAATAATAATGAATCATTAACAAATTGTTTTCTTTATCCTCCATAATCTCAAAATCGTTTTTCAAGGCGCAGCAAACTTCTCTCCATGTATACCTGGTAAGATTCCTGTCCTTAATTAAATATATCCAAAGTTTTATCCCACAAAACAGGTCTTGCCTCCACTAATGAAATAAGGACATCATTATCAATATAATCACCATTGCAATCGTAATTATATAGCAAGCAGTACCAAAACTAAAATTAAAACTTAACCTACAATTTCACCAACCAGTTGACTGGAATTGGTGGATAAAATATCGATGTGTGTGCAAAATACTGTATTTAATTACAAATGCCAAAACTTCCCGGTCGTGCCGTTGATACAGTGCCAGTGGACGGCTGCTTACCGGCACCGATCAGCGGTCGGCGTGTGTGTCTTCTCATATGTGGTTTACTATTGGAATTTGGCCGGCCGGTATAAAATCGACCGCCCAAAATCGGTGTGTGTGCAATTACGCTAAGCTCCTTGACAATGGTCCTTAGCACTTTGTTTCGAAATCGCTGGATGGTGTCTAAATTACTCTTAATAATATCACAACCCCATAGCTGGATGCCATACTTTTTTATAAATGATGTTAAGCTGTTCCCTTTTTTGTTAACATGGACCCTTTAGCGTAGCCTAACGTCTAGTATAGTCTAATGTATCTAATACCCAAATATTTTGCGGTATTGGCATATTATTATGATATCTGAGTATTTTTTACATTAACAGGGCTGTGTCGTTTTTGCTTGTTTGTAAAATTAATGTGTACGGACTTCATATTGTCACTTTAGGTGTCTTTGCGTGTCTTTGCCGAAAAAACAAACAATAAACAAATCGTCGTTAAAGGACAATATTTATTTTAGACATTTTTGTGATCGAGAATTTGATCTCTGCACTATGTCTGCTTGAGTTTTCAATGAGGAGGTGCGCTCTTACAAAAAAAAATGAGTAATATAACGTCAGAACAAGCAGCCCAAATTGTAGGTTTAATTGGAGATGGACGATCGCAGCAATATGTTGCTGATGTTAAAGGAATCCACCAATCCAGCATTTCAAGAGCTTTAATAAGGTATAGAGATAGTGGAGGATACACAAGAAGACCAATTTCAGGATGCCCCAGGTGCACAAACCCCGCACGTTTATGCACAAGATGAACGTTATTACATCTGCAGACTTTGCGTACACATCATGTTACAGTTAGACAACTGCGAAATGGTCTTTCCACAGCTCGTAATGTTCGAATAAGTACCAATTGGGTTAGAAATAGTCTAAGAGCTAGTGAAGCTTCCGACTAACGGTCGTCCTGTAAGGCTAAAAATTTTTCTAGTGATAATTCATAGCACACCAAGGCTAAAAACCATGACCTGGCAGGCCTCAGCGGTGCACGTGTATCTACCAGGTGAATCGAAAAGTGCAAATTTAGGGGGTAAAATAAACTTTCTCCTGTAAGGTTTAAATTTAAGTATGTGTTTGAGTAAGTCATTTAGAAGAAATGTGTACAATGACAGGCGATTCTGAAGAGCATAAGACCTTGCCAGGCGAGGGGAAAGATTATGGGTTTTTCCTAAAATTATTCTTTTTGCATCGAACAAATTTTTTTTAGTTTTTTGAATCATGTCAAATCGAAAACGTCTTTTGTGATTTTTCTCTTAAGTTAATACTTTTTGTTATATGAGCGATTGAAAATTTTGAAAATTGAGAAATCGGCCATTTTTAACCCTAAATCAGACATTTATCTAAAAATTTCAATGTTGCCAAGGTACGTAGATATTCTTTAAACATTGATTGATGAAATTTCGAAGAGTTTTTTGCAATAAAATATCGAAAACCCCTTTGTTTTTTTAATTGCTAATCAAGCGTGTGCGACACTGTAGTATAAGTGAGGACGTTTGAGTTTGCATAAATTCATTATCTCGAGAATGGGCAAATTTCAAGAGAAATCCTCAGACAGGTCGATTTTTATTTTTGAATTAGGACTTTTTGGCATATATATAATACTAGTGACGGCATCCATCTGGGCGTGATGACGTAATCGATGATTTTTTTAAATAAGAGTAGGGGTTGTGTGATAGCTCATTTGAAAGGTTATTTAATTCTCTATTCAGTAATATAAACATTAACATAATTATTTATACAGGGTGTACAAAAAAAATTTTTTTTCTATTTGTCAAATTTAATCAAAGTTAATTTAATAAAAAAAATTTTTTGTACACTCTGTATAAATAATTATGTTAACCTTTATATTAGTGAATAGAAAATTAAATAACCTTTCAAATGAGCTATTACACAACCCCCACTCTCATTTAAAAAAATCATCGATTACGTCATCACGCTCAGATGGATGACGTCATTAGTATTATATATATACCAAAAAGTCCTAATTTAAAAATAAAAATCGACCTGTCTGAGGATTTCTCTTGAAATTTGCCCATTCTCGAGATAATGAATTTATGCACACTCAAACGTCCTCACTTATACTACAGTGTCGCACCTGCTTGATTATCAATTAAAAAAACAAAGGGGTTTTCGATATTTTATTGCAAAAAACTCTTCGGGATTTCATCAATCAATGTTTAAAGAATATCTACGTATCTTGGCAACATTGAAATTTTTAGATAAATGTCCGATTTAGGGTTAAAAATGGCCGATTTCGCAATTTTCAAAATTTTCAATCGCTTATATAACAAAAACTATTAACTTAAGAGAAAAATCACTAAAGACGTTTTCTCTTTAGAATCATTCAAAAAATCGAAAAAAAAATTGTTCGATGCAAAAAGAATAATTTTAGGAAAAACCCCTAATCTTTCCCCTCGCCTGGCAAGGTCTTATGCTCTTCAGAATTGCCTGTCATTGTACACATTTCTTCTGAATGACTTACTCAAACACATACTTAAATTTAAACCTTACAGGAGAAAGTTTATTTTACCCCCTAAATTTGCACTTTTCGACTCACCTGGTAGATACACGTGCACCACTGAGGCCTGCCAGGTCATGGTTTTTAGCCTTGGTGTGCTATGAATTATCACTAGAAAAATTTCTAGCCTTACAGGACGACCGTTAGTCGGAGGGTTCACTAGCTCTTAGACTAAAACAGATTAAGGGAATTTGGAATCAAAGCCATAATGCCTGCTACTACTCCACTGTTAACGCGGGCACATCGTATGGCACGTTTAAGTTTTGTACCAGGATATGTCGATTGGGATATTAACGACTAGGCTAATATTTTTTTAATTGATGAGTCAAGATTTGCACCTTGTGGATACGACAATGCGAAGTGTCTGTCGAATCCACAAAGTGCAATTTTTGACTCATCAGTAAAAAGAATATTAGTCCAGTCGTTAATATCCCAATCGACATATTCTGGTGCAAAACTTAAACGTGCTATAGCAGTAGTAGACATTCTGGCTCTGATTCCAAATTCACTTAATCTGTTTCTAACCAAATTGGCACTTTCGTCTTTAGTGAGGTGGTTTATGCGCATTCCTGGTTCCCTCAGATTGATCGGTGTTGTGTCACCTACTGCGCAGATAGCGCGATGTAGAGTAGATGTCTTAGCCTGCATCTGAAAATAAGTTCTTTAATTACCAATTTGTTTATCTAATTGCTCAGCTATATCCATAAGTCCTCTTCCTCCTAGATTCCGTGGTAATGTCGTTCTCTCCACTGCACTTTTAGGATGGTGCTTTTGTGCCTTTGTGAGGTGTGTCCGTACTTTTCGCTGAAGATTTTCTATATCTGTTTTTGTCCACTTAACAATACCAAATGAATAGCTAAGCGCGGAACAAGCGTAGGTGTTTAGTGCCTTAAACAAATTTTTACTGTTAAGCTGTGAACGAAGCAGCTATTTTATCCTTCGTATAAACTCAGTAGTTATCTCAGTTTTTATTTGCTTATGGTCAATTTTCCGCGCCTGCTTTACTCCAAGATATTTTTACATATCGTTTTCACCCATGGCCTCGATGTTCTGGCCATTTTGCATATCGAATCCACCGGGCTGTACCTTTCATCTGACTATATTTAAAACACGGCACTTGTCTAGTCCAAATTGCATATTAATATCATTAGAGAATGTTTCTACTGTTTTTAGCATCTGTTCTAGATTGTCTCTTTCGATATTTTCCGTTTCGATATTGTTTTCACCAGGTATTTTGAGGTAAATTTTAGTCTTCCAACTTGTCATTATATGCCTTAAAAAGGTCACTATGTTATCATCGACTTTGTATATTCTCAATATATCTATAAGCCATTCATGCGGCACTGAGTCAAAGGCCTTTTTGTAGTCAATAAAGGCAGTAAAGAGGTTCCTTTTTTTGGTGAATGCCTGGTTAGAAATGACTGAGTCAATAATAAGTTGTTCTTTGCAACCCATGGAACCCTTAGCGCATCCTTTCTGTTGAGGCTCTATGATATTGTTTAGAGCTCAGTGTTGGTAGATACGCCGGATTATACAGGATGTGACCAATTTATACAAAGTTAGAAGATAAGTAATTGGGCGGTAAATACTTGGCTGGATCTTGGGTGTTATTTTGATCCTTCGGTATTACATAAATGGTGCCCTGAGTTAGAAATGATGATATTTCCTGCGGGTTAGAAATAACATGATTAATTAATGTTGATAAGCACTCATGAATACTCCAAAACTTCTTAAGCCAGAAGTTCTGAACTCCGTCTGGTCCAGGAGATTTCCACTTATGAAGCTCTTTGATGATATTTGAGACCTCTTCAGTAGTGAATGGTTCGTAGTTAGCTGTGACGTAGTGGTGACAGTTGTGCGTCGTATCTTCTATCCAGTTAGCATTGTTGTTAAGAGCAGCTGGTGTGGAAAGTTGATTTCCCCAAAACTCATGAATCTCTTCTTGGCTTAGGTAAGACTTGTCGACACTTTCTACGGTGGAATTGAGTTTTCGGTAGAACGCCTTCTCAGAGTTCTCAAAAAGTGCATTGTCACATGTTCGGTTATTACTAACTTTATACCTGCTTAATCGTCCTGAATAGACGGAGAGTTTTTGTTTTAATGTATCCAGACTCTGTTGGGCTGTGTTATTTTCTGCATTGTATCTCGATACGCAGTAATTCAATTTTTCCGAGACGTAATTTTCCCAGGGTGCAATTCTGTTACCAGTCCTTCCGTTATCAGTACCCCGTCGTGTTCTGATCTTAATGCCCATTACAATAGCAATTGCTGTTGCTGCACAGTAAGTTAGCATGTGCAGATATTCCAATGTGTGGGGTTCTGCGACATAATTGGGTAAAACTTCAATGTTCACAATTTGTAACAGCGCACCTAGTTTCTTACAAGAGTTTATTCGTGGTAGCGGTGGTCTGCTAAGTGGATTTGTTCCATTAAACTCTTGTACGGCACGAGCCATTTCGTTTGCTAGACTATTTGCAACTCGTTGTTTTCCTGCTGTGTATTATCAGGTTGAGTTTCTGGTATGCGAATCTCAGGAATCTGCTCATCGAGGATTTCATTAGGGACTTGATCTAAAACTAGTGCATCTTTATTATTGTGATAGTATTCTTTAGATTCTGTTAATTCTGCACAAATATTAACCTGTAACATCACTTGCACTATACTCTGCTTTTCACTTAAATGTAACTCAAAGGGTTTCTTCCTCTTGAGTCTTCTAGCTAGATCCGTGTTGTCGAGTAGCTGGATGGCCTCAACATTGACGTGTTGAAGAAGTCATAGTTCGAGACTTTTGGTACATTTTTCAATGGTCTTGTTAACCGTATCCATTTCTAGGTCCCTAGGAGGTAACTGTTCCTATAGTATCAAGGAGCGTTGACAATGCTCCTTAGCACTTTGTTTTGGAATTTTTGGAAGATGTCTAAATAACTCTTACCCAACACAACCCCATAGCTGGATGCCATACTTTTTTATACTTGATGTTAAACTGTTATCTTTTTATAACATGGGCCCTCCAGCGTAGCCTAACGTCTAATGTAGTTTTCATACCCAAATATTTTGCGGTATTATTGGCATATGATATCTGAGTATTATTTGCAATTTACATTAACAGAGCTGTGTTGTGTTCTTGTTTGTAAAATTAATGTGTATCAACTTCATTTCGTTTAATTTAATTCGCCTACATTCAGTAAAGTTGTTAAGCCTATTAACAGAGGTCTAGGAATTACAAAGGCTATTACAAAGTTACTAGGCTATTACAAAGTGCTTAATTTTTGGGGTTATTTGTTAGTTTCATTTTTATGTTTGATTCAAGTACCTAAAGTACATATAGACAAATGATTTTTTGTCTTTAACTTGTAACAAAATAATAAGTATATTATTCAACGAGCATGTTATGACGGCTGTTCCTCACGATGTAGAATACTATACCTTTTCTACTTTATACTTTACTAGTAGAATACTATACTTTTTCTACGATCTTTTTTATTTTAAATAGTAAAAAATACAATTATCAACTACTCGAAATTTAAATTATAATAATTTACAAAAATACCTAAATGCTGTTTACCCCTAGCACGTGACTGAATAATTGGTTCCCTACTATTACCAAATTCTTATGTATTGTAAAAATACAACAAGAAATAGTCAATTCAAGTTCTATTGGTTTCCGAAAAATTATAAGCATAAATTTGTACGTACTGTCTACTGTCAATGAATCTAATAAATAGGAAATGGCTATTATCGGTGGACGTGGACCTATTTCATAAAATTATAATGTACATTTACATTTAACTATATATTATGTTACCGGCCAAACCCGATTTCAGGACCAACTAGTTTGGCCTAGGCCAAACTAGTTTGTCCTAAGCGCGTTAGGATAAACTAGTATGGCCTAGGCCAAACTAGTTTGTCCTATTGCGCGTAGGCCAAACTAGTTTGGCCTAGGACAAACTAGTTTATCCTGATATAATAAAGACTCACATTTCAGGATAAACTAGTACGGCCTAGTCTAAACCAATTTAGCCGAGTCGAAAGTAATTTAGCGAACATGTAATGACTTTTACATGCAAAAAATTCCCAAATAACGTCCCAACAGGGATGGCAAAAAAATTATACATCGGTATATTGTATCATATGATACATCTAATGAAGATATTGATATGCTATAAATCAATATATTCTTGTATAATTAAATCATATAAAAAATAATAAATAAAAGCATGAGGTTTTCACCAATTTTGAAAAAATGTGAAAACGTTGAATTATCCACGTCCGTCTGTCCGTCCGTCCGTCCGTTCGTCTGTCCGTCTGTCAGTGAACTCAACTCATCCGTCATTATACCAGGTAGAATGACAAATGAGGTGTCAAATGAAAGCTTATAATTCAAGGATGATACTAAAGGTGAGAAATTTGACCTAGGCTGTCTGTCCGTCCGACCGCGAATATAACTCAATATTATTGTTTCTTTGTTACGAATAATTATAATTTTAATAAAATGATTATTTTTCCAAGAAGAAAGTATTTTATTCAATTTATTATTTATATTAAGCAATTTATATTTATATTTATTATTTATATTAATATATATTTATTATATATATTATTTATATTAATTATTATTTATATTATTATTTATATTTGGCATAGGCCAAACTAGTTTGTCCTGAAATCGGGTTTTGCCGGTAACATATATAATATAATAATATACCTACCTATATATAATATGTTATAACATATTTAACATAATATAACTTAAAAAAAATAAACACAATATTAGTTATAAATTCCAATAATTAACTCGAACAAAATATACCTAAACGTAAAAAATATAGTGATATTGTTACAGTTAAAATTTCTTTAAAAATTTTCGAAGTTATATATTGATATAAATTACAATAACTATTGTATTCTGTATTAAATAAATAAGTCTAAGTAATTTTATTTTTAGTTTATATACGATTCATATTAAAAGTGGCATTCGCCACTTGAATCTAACTTCAGCCCGTGAGTAATGACCCGTGAGTAACTTCAGCCCGTGCTCACGGGTACAGTAATGGGTGCTATTATCTATTTAAAAAATAGCGAATAATGAGCATGTTATTAAACGGTCGTAGAAAAAGTTTTTTTTTTTTTAATTATTACTCCAGTTTTTTTTAATTAAACAAATATTACGTCTAATTTCGCAAAAAATTTTAGGGGGTGGGGTCACAACGATCCCACCTCACCATTATACATACACTATAATAGGGAAAATTTTCGGAAGGGGACGGAGAGAAAATGCATGAAATCGTCAACTTTGGAGCGTCCGCCAACTGGAGTACCTTTAAAAGTTTGTCAGACAATATTACCACTAAATTGTAAGTATGTTTATAACAATCCTACAAAAATCAGTTTATGTTTTCTGAAAACATAGCAAAGTTATGGACTCATAAAATGTATACCGTCAAAGCTGATTTTTGCAGGATTGTTTAATACAAATACTTCCAATTTACTGGTATCCCGAATAAAGTATACGTGCCTCCTAGAGGCCGGCGGGATACGGGCAACAATACATTGGCTTATAGGGCAGTCCTTACAGTAGGGATCCTGGCCTATACAGAAAAATGCAGGCGGGTGTGGGGTAATACTGCACTTTGGTTGCATTGGCTAAACGTGCAGGGCAGGGTGTTGAAACTTTATTATATAATCCAAATTCTAATATTTGCTTTATTACGCCCCTAAAATTATGTCACATTTAATACACGATTTTGGCCTTCCTAAAAAATCTATCTCAAAAAATGAGTGACAATTCCTAAATAAAATATTTGTCAATGTTATATATTAAAAAACAACGATAGCTTTTTCAATTATAATAGTTCATAATTAAGTCCAAATTAATATTTGGGACTTTTTTGTACAATATTAATTCTCGATGTGTCTGGCGTAAAAGCTAAACTTAGCTTTAGTAAGTGTAATCTTTTTAAATAAACCAATTAGGAAAAAGAAGTAATTTATTCTACAACCAAGAGACGGAGAAAACGGTTTGGGAATTAATACCAAAGCGATACTTCTTCATTTGGCCTACATCGAGCCGGATTTTTGACCAGCATAAAACTTATGGAAAGTTCTTCAAGATTATTCGCCGACACAACAGCAAAAGGATATACTGGGTGAGATAAGTCCATTTATATACCCTTTGTTTCATTATTCTATTTGGCTCTCAGTTATTCAAAGACATTAAAATCAATAAATTCTGTGATTCAAAGACATTTTCGTGTTCCAATATCTTTAATAAAAATGGATGAGTTCAAAAAATATAGAAAAATTGCTAAGTCTTCTCTTACTCGTATGTCTAACTGGTTTATAGCCAAAAAAGACGTAGAATTAGATGTTACCCAGTTCGAGACGCGATTAAGTAGACTTCATTTAATATTTCATGATTATGAAAAAGCACAAAATGAAATCGAATTCCTTGCATCAAATACAGGCAAAGAAGAAAAAGATAGAGAGTTTACAGAAAATCAATATTTCAAACTTGTAAGCGATTTGACCGTTTGTGTTAATAAATTAAAAGCTGCACCTTCTCAGATAAGATCTAGTTCATCCAGTGAGGGTTCTTGTAGTGCTCCAATAGCAGTTCGTCTTCCGGATATAAAAATTTCACAATTCTCAGGTCATATTAGAGACTTTCAATCGTTCATCGAGCTCTTCGATGCGCTCATAGTGAAAAATGAGACATTAACAGATGTCCAAAAACTTGTGTACTTGAAGAGTTATTTAAAAGGTGAAAGCCTTCAACTTATAGATTCATTACCGATAATTAATGAAAATTTTGTAATCGCGTTAAATATTTTAAAGAAGAGATACGAAAACAAATTCGCCATAATAAATTCTTATTTGCAAGCAATTTTTGATTGTAATAATATTTCTAAATGTAAGTCAGACACATTAAGAGAATTAATCACTACAATTCAAAAGAATATTTTGTCACTAAAAAATTTGAATTTAACTTCCGAAAATTTATTTGACTTAACACTTATATTCATTCTAAAAAAGAAGTTAGATTTTCAATCGGCTAAAGCATATGAATCTGAGAGGAATCACGATGAAATACCTACTTTAAATAATTTCTTAAAATTCTTAGAAAAACGTGCAGTAATTCTGGAAAATGTTGAAATTTCTAGTCCTAAAACTACCAGAAAAAATTTCTCATCTCATTCAACAATGCATGAGGCAACTTCAAATCGCCAATTTCAATTAATTTGTATCTACTGTAACAAGGAGGGCCATAAAATTTACACTTGCTCTGAGTTTAAAGATATATCTCATTCCGCCAAATTGCAATTTATTAGGGCAAAGAATTTATGTATAAATTGTTTTGGTAAACACAATTTGAAAGAGTGTAAATCCTCTAAAAATGTTCTTTTTGCTCCAAGTCACACAATTCGTTAATGCACATAAAAATCGGCGAAAATCAACATTCTCCGCCAATGACTAGTAGTAAGCGTCATTCACATTCTCTATATAATAATGGTTCAAATTCTCAACCTAATAGCTACGCAGGTAACCATAGCTCTCTAATCTCATCTAATAGTTCTTATTTAGATAATACTGCTCATGTTCAAAGTGGTAATAATTCATCTTCTCATCTCGATAGTAATTCAAACCTTCAAACCCGTTCTCTGGATATCCAACCAGTACAGGAAAATTCAGGAATAACAAATTTTCAAGGTCCTTCGAGAAATTTTACGGAAAATAACCCTACCGCAAATAATCATTCAGCGAATCACTCTGTTCAGTCAGTAAAAAATAGTCATATTCTTCTGGGTACTGCAAAAGTAACCTTACTTGGTAAAAACGCTAATTTCTGCATAGCGAAAATTCTTTTGGACACAGGATCCCAAAATTCATTTATCGTAGAGAAGCTTGTGAACAAGTTACAATTAGATACGTATAACAAGTCAGTACATATATCAGGAATAGGAGGGAGTGGCTCGACTTGTACTAAAATGTCAGATATAACCATATTTTCCAATTATGATCGTCGAAGAAGTTTTCATTTTTCAGTAGTTGTATTACCCGAGATTACTTGTGCTCTCCCTCAATCAAAAATACTAGTGAAAAAATTAAATATTCCGGAACAATTCTTTCTAGCAGACGACGAATTTTTTAAGCCTTCTGAAATTGACATTCTAATTGGTTTGGATCTTTATTACGATATTGTTTTACCTAACTTCGTCAGACTTGGCAAAAATCTTCCAGTCTTACAAGAGTCTCACTTAGGTTTCGTGGTAGCTGGTACAGTTCCTGATCATTTTACTGTATCCAATATATCTGTTACAGACAGTAGTTCAGAAGTTTTAACTGAATCTAATTCACTTCTTTCCACATTACAATTAGACAGCCGTTTGAAAAAATTCTGGGAAATCGAGGAAATTCCCAATAAATTCTATCTTTCAGAAGCTGATGAGGCTATTCCGTTCTACAACCAAAATTTTACAAAATGGTAGATTTCAAGTAAGTTTGCCGCTGAAATCACCTTCAGAAAATCTAAAGTTAGGAAATTCTTATTACATGGCCAGAAAGCGTTTCATTTCTTTAGAAAATAAATTTAAAACTAATTGCAACTTTTATCAAGACTATAAAAAAGTTATTGATGAATTAATTGAACTTAAACATGCTCATTATGTACCCCTAACTCTGCTAAATGCCAAATCTGAAAATAAATATTTTATTCCGCACTTAGGTGTAGTTAGAGAATCCAGTTTAACAACGCGTTTGCGCGTTGTCATGGACGCCAGCGCCAAAAGTTCCTCAGGGTATTCCTTAAACGACGTGTGTTTAAAGGGATATCAGGTCCAGCCAGAATTGTATGACATTCTATGTAGATTTAGACTTTTTCCTTTTGTATTCACGGTAGATATTAAAAAAATGTTCCGACAGGTCCTCGTGAACCCGGAACAAACTTTTCTTCAAAACAATTTGTGGCGAGAAAACCCTGATGAAGACTTTAAATGTATCCAACTCGATGTTGTAGTTTTTGGAACCAATGCAGCCCCGTTCTTGGCAACAAGGGTTCTTAAAGAAATTGCTTGTCTAAACATTTTAGAATTTCCTCTTGCCTCTGATGCAATTCTGAATCAATTCTATATGGACGATGGCCTTTGTGGTTCATATAATCTCAACGAACTTTTTAATTTATACTCTCAATTAAATACCATCTTAAATAAGCATGGGTTTGAGTTGCATAAATATTGTTCAAATAGTGATTATTTTCTTAAAAATATTTCCAAAGACATTTCGGAAAATCAAAAAGCTGATTATGACATAAACATAGATGAAGTCCCAAGTAAAGTTCTTGGGCTAAAGTGGAGTACAGCAGAAGATACTCTTTGTATTTCCGTGCCTCAAGAAATCGTGCAGGGTCCAGTTACCAAAAGAAAAATACTTTCTATCTTAGCTCAATGTTATGATCCGTTAGGCTTGATAAATCCTGTTATAGTAAAAGGTAAGATACTGATGCAAAAATTATGGTTCAAAAAGTTTCATTGGGACACCGTAATAAACGACGCTTGCATTCTTAAAGATTGGCACAATTTTATTGAACATACCCCCTTGCTTTCACAACAAAAAATAGCTAGAAGATATTTTCGTCCGAAAACTATTAGCAAAATAGAAATTCAAGGCTTTTCTGATGCAAGCATAGAGGCTTATGGTGCTTGCATTTATTTTCGAGTTCTTTATTCTGACAATGATATTTCTTCTACTTTAGTATCTTCAAAATCTAGAGTCGCCCCACTTAAATCAATTACCATTCCAAGGTTAGAACTTTGCGCTATGCTCTTGCTGGCGAAACTTGTAAACAAAATTCTACAAGTCTTCAAAAATAAATTAGAGTATGACTCAATAAATTTGTGGACCGATTCTCAGGTCGCTTTATGTTGGTGCAGGGCACACCCTAGTAAATGGTCAGTGTTCGTATCGCATAGAGTTGCTCAAATTCAAGAACTGACGCAAAATTGTCAGTGGCGATACGTTAAATCAGCTGAAAACAGTGCTGACATTCTATCACGCGGTTTATCAGCCCAAGAAATTCTGGACAACAAGTTGTGGTGGTCCGGTCCTGCTTTTCTTCTTAATCATTCTTTAGAATTCTCTGATGAACCCCCAATAGCTGATCAGCTAATTACAGAGCACAGAAAAACTCGTTCCAATATACTCACAAACGTCAACTCAAAACCTCCTTGGGAACAATTATTTCAAAAATTTTCTTCTTTTTCTCGATTACGTCGTACTATCGCATATGTACTCAGATTTGTCAGTTGTTTAAAAGGAAACAAACAATCTGATCCCCTCACTGTTGAAGAATTGGACCTATATTTTATAGTTCGGCAAGTTCAGCTAACCAATTTTTCTAAAGAAATTTCCGAACTTTCTGCAAACCAGCAACTATCAAATAAACAATTATTATCTTTAAATCCATTTCTCGATGAATTATCAATGCTGAGGATCGGCGGACGGCTTTGTAACGCCTCCATTCCCTACCAACAGAAACATCCCTTGCTTTTGCCACCCCATAATCATACGACCTCCCTCATACTAGAGTACGAACATAGGCGGCTCGGGCATGCTGGTGCTCAAAGCGTTCTGAGCAATATTCGTTTACGTTTTTGGCCCCTTAATGGGCTCAGAGAGATCAAAAAAATCATTCGAAATTGCAATATGTGTTTTCGATTCAATAATCAAGTCTGCCAACAGATTATGGCAAGTTTGCCCTCTGATCGTGTAAATGTTTCTAGACCATTTCAGAAAGTTGGAATTGATTTCGGAGGATTCTTTCAAATAAAATCCTCAAGGCTTCGTAAATCTCCACTCATAAAATCATACATTGCGGTTTTTGTTTGCATGGTCACCAAGGCAGTTCACATAGAGCTAGTTCTTGGACTGTCTACTGACTCCTTTCTGAACGCTTTAAAACGTTTTGTCTCGAGAAGAGGAAATCCGTCAGTGATCTATAGTGACAACGCCACCAATTTTTTAGGTGCAAAAAATGTCCTACATGAGTTGTATCAATTTTTCAAAACTAATAATAATGTAAATATTATCTGTGACTTTCTTTCACAAAATGAGACCAAGTGGAAATTCATTCCACCTCGATCTCCGCATTGGGGTGGAATCTGGGAATCGGCCATCAAAAGCGCAAAATTTCATATCAAGAGATTGGTGGGTAATGCTTTGTTCACTTCAGAAGAGTTTAACACTATTCTTTGTCAAATCGAGGCAATACTAAATTCTCGGCCCTTAGGTCCAGTTTCTAATGACCCTACAGATTTAACCTGCCTTACACCGGGACACTTTCTGATAGGGTCTCCTCTCACGGCTTATCCTGAAAAGGATCTTTCACATTTAAACGAACATAGACTTTCCACCTTCCAGCAGATTTCTAAAATTCAACAAGTTTTTTGGAAACGTTGGTCGGTTGATTACTTAAATCGCCTTCAGAACCGGCCTAAATGGGCTGAAGAATATTCTAACCTGCAAGTAAATAAACTAGTTTTACTCAAGGAAGATAATGTACCTCCAATGATGTGGCCGTTGGCGCGCATCATTGAAGTATATCCTGGTAAGGATGGCAAAGTCCGTGTGGTTAAGCTCCGTACGGCTTCCGGAGAGTTTATCCGATCCATTTCAAAGCTTTCTTTATTACCAAATCAAACTCAACCTTAAAACGACCAACATGCTTATTTCTAGTTTTGTTACATTCTTCCTAACACTTTGTTTTTTCTGTTTCTGTTACTGTGTAATTTAGTTGAAGCAGGGATGCTTCAACGCGGGGGAGAATGTTGAAACTTTATTATATAATCCAAATTCTAATATTTGCTTTATTACGCCCCTAAAATTATGTCACATTTAATACACGATTTTGGCCTTCCTAAAAAATCTATCTCAAAAAATGAGTGACAATTCCTAAATAAAATATTTGTCAATGTTATATATTAAAAAACAACGATAGCTTTTTCAATTATAATAGTTCATAATTAAGTCCAAATTAATATTTGGGACTTTTTTGTACAATATTAATTCTCGATGTGTCTGGCGTAAAAGCTAAACTTAGCTTTAGTAAGTGTAGTCTTTTTAAATAAACCAATTAGGAAAAAGAAGTAATTTATTCTACAACCAAGAGACGGAGAAAACGGTTTGGGAATTAATACCAAAGCGATACTTCTTCACAGGGTATGGTGCTGATAGAAAATGCATTCAGGCATAAAATATCCAAACAAAATCTTTTCAGGCCATAATAATGAAAAGACCTTCTCCAATGATATAAAAACTTATACTAAAATGATGGCATCTCCTGAGGTAAAATATGCCGGAAGTAAAATGAGCCTCCGTTCGGATTTCCGGGTGAGGACTATCTCAGGGGGAACACCATTGCAGGTTAGAAAAATCAGGAGAGGGTCGTGGAATCTTGGTAGTCTTACAGGTAAGAGCCTGAAGTTAGTGGATGCGTTCAAACGAAAGAGAGTTCAAATTGCTTGCATTCAAGAAACTAGGTGGAAAGGACAAAGGGCGAAAGAACTAGGTGAAGGATACAAATTGTGGTATGCACGGAGTAGCAACACTAGAAATGGAGTTGGTATAATTGCTGATAGTAAAATAAGTACTAGAAAGATAACGTAGTGGAAGTTGTAAGTACGAGTAATAGAATGATGTCAGTGAAATTTGTAATTGATAAAGAGGTATTGAATGTTGTGTGTGTATGCTCCTCAAACAGGTCTGGGTGAGAATGAAAAAAGAGCTTTCTATGACCAATTAGGAGACGTCTTGAGTGATGTTCCGTCAGAGGCGAAAGTTATAATAGGAGGTGATTTCAATGGACATGTGGGCCAAGCCAAGGCAGGATACGAAGCAATACATGGAGGATTAGGCTTTGGAACTACAAATGAAGCTGGAGATGATATTATACTTGAATTAGCAACAGCACTAGATATGGCGATTGTTAACACATTCTATAAAAAGAGAGAAACTTCAACTTATTACGTACAAAAGTGGACAACATCAATCCCAAATAGATTATTTCATGATAAGGAAAGAAGACATACGTGAATGCAAGGATTGCAGGAGACAAGTAAGCCAACAACATAAGCTGCTTGTTCTGGACATAGAGGTAAAAAGTGAAATTAAACCAAAATATCGAAGAGGACCACAAAAAATCAAGTGGTGGATGCTAAAAGATGTGAAAGATGGTCTATTCAGGGAAAGAAAAGCACAGAAAATATGTTGGAACATGAAAGGAAGCCCTAATACAATTTGAAGAAAAATGGCCAGTAGTATTAGAAAGACTGCTATTGAAATACTTGGGAAAACGTCAGGAAAAAAGTTTGAGGATAAAGAGACTTGGTGGTGGCCAAACGAAGTACAAGGAAAAATAAAAGAGAAGGGAAAATTATATAAAAAGTGGCAAGAAATCAGATCCGACACAGATCTTCAAAACTATTTTGGATTTCGGATCTGGTTTCTTGCCACTTTTTATATAATTTTCCCTTGTCTTTTATTTTTCCTTGTACTTCGTTTGACCATATTATGGTCGCGAAAAAGGAAGCGAAAGTAGCAGTAGCAAAAGCTAAAGCAGAAGCGTATTCAAACCTATACGATCAACTTGATACCAGGGAAGGCGAAACGAAGATATTATAAAATAGCCAAACAGAAAGCAAAGAAAGCAAAAGATTTTAATCAGATTAGATGTATCCGAGATGAAAATAATAAAATACTAGTTCACGAAAAGGATGTCAAAAAGAGATTGAGAAAGTACTTTGACAGCTTATTAAATGAAGAATTTGACAGACAGCCTGTGGAGTCAACGGAGACAGTAACAGCAATGGTCACCAAAATAACAAACGGAAGTGGCTCAAGCGCTTCAAAAAATAAAGAAAGGAAAAGCGGTAGGATCAGATGATATTCCTGGGGAAGTATGGAGAGCATTGGGAGAGACAGGAACAAGGTGGCTAGCAGGTTTATTTAATAGAATTATGGAAATTGACAAATGCCAGACGAATGGAGAAGCAGTATACTAGTACCTGTCTATAAAAACAAGGGAGATATACAATGTACAAACTACAGGGCTATAAAACTGCTTAGCCACACCATGAAAATATGGGAGAGGGTAATTGATAGACGGATACGTGAAGAGACCGAAATATCCAGATCAACAACAGACGCAATTTTAATTATAAGGCAGTTGATGGAACAATACAGGAGTAAAGAAACAAACAACGCTCATATGGTATTCATCGATCTTGAGAAAGCATATGATAGAGTTCCTCGAGAAATTCTGTGGTGGGCACTCAATAAGAATATGTAAAGAATATGTCCCTGGTGAATATGTAAAGATTGTGAGGGATATGTATGAGGAAGTAACGACTAATGGTAGGACAGGTGTGGGAGAGACTGATAAATTTCATGTGAAAGTAGGATTGCACCAAGGCTCGGTGCTTAGTCCATATTTATTCTCATTAGTTTTGGACCAGATAACAGCGAAACTACAGGGTAACATTCCATGGTGCTTAATGTATGCTGATGATGTCGTGTTAGTAGGAAATAGTGAAAAAGATTTATAACAAAAACTGGAACAGTGGAGACAAGCTCTGGATGAAAAAGGTTTAAAACTTAGTATGACAAAGACAGAGTATTTGGAATGTTCATTTAAAGATGGAGTCACTACAAATAAAATGTTATCTTTGGATGGTGAACTGATTGTAAAAAGTAGTGATTTAAAGTACCTGGGATCGGTACTACAGAGTAATGGAGAAATAGATGGAGATGCATGCAGTAGAATTAGGGCTGGATGGATGAAGTGGAAGGAAGCGAGTGGTATGTTGTGTGACAGAAAAGTTCCAATGAAACCGAAAGGAAAATTCTATAAAACAGCCATAAGACCGGCTCTGATGTACGGAACTGAATGTTGGGCAGTGAAAAAGAAAGAGGAACAACTAATGCATGTGGCGGAAATGAGAATGCTTAGATGGATGAGGGAATCTTAGTAATTGGAATACATGGGGAAAAAAAGAGAAATAATAATGGCAAGAGACTACTCGACTACTGTCAAATACACAATTTAATCGTCACAAATACCTTCTATGAACACAAAGATATTCATAAGTATACAAGGGAAGAACCTAGCAGAGATGAAAAATCCATAATAGACTATGTGTTGATAGAAAAAGAAAATAGAAGGAAAATCACTGATGTAAGAGTAAGACGCGGTCCAGAGATAGGTAGTGATCATTATTTACTCGTGGCAACAATAAAAGACATAATAAAATAACAGAGGATCACAACGAAAGAGCAATAACAAAAGAATTTAGAACAATCAAATCATACAGATTAAGACACAAAACTTTAGCGAACAAATATGTAAATGTTTTGAACGAAGAATTAGGAGGGAAAAATTGGGAAAACCTACAAGTGGAACAAATGTGGCAAACATTCAAAGACGCAATTATAAAAACAGCAGAGAGAGTTTGTGGAATACACAAAAGCAACAGTAAACAGAAACTAACAGAAAAACCAAATAAAACTCCACCGCAAACCATAAAAAAATCCATTTCAACTCAAACTGATCCTACAGAAACCCAAGAGCCTTTAGTGTCTTCTCCTTCAAAGGTAAATACTGTACCACCTACCAAATACACTGTAAAAGAAAACTGGCATTATGTGGTTGTATCAAAAATTCCACCTCCTTATACTGCTAAACAGATTGCACACTATGTCAAGGAGAAACTTGGTACCACCGATTTTATTCGATGCTTCCCATTGCTGAGGGATACGGATAGACCAGACTCTGACTTTAAGATCGGTGTGCAAAATCAGAGTTTCATCAAGTTGCTGAAAGATCCAAGTTTGTGGCCGCCTGGTACTGTAGTAGACAACCTTAATGACAATCCTCCAGCGCATGCCAATTCAGCTTCAACGACCATAAAAGTAGCTGCTCCAGCATCCAGTACTCCTTACACGACACCATCAACACCTACTAAGGAGGGCATATCCATTCAGATTGGTTCAGATAAGGATGCCATTATTGCAAGTAAGTCCTTTAATAAACAAAATTCAATTGTGGTTACGGAGAAAACTATGAAAAAGGATGATGGGCTTTGTATGGACCCGATGACTCCACCTATAGTGCGGCTATCTCGTACTGCCGATGTGGAAAATAGTCGTTACTTGTTAGCTAGACTGAGGGACCCTGGAATTTTGAATCCTCTTCGACTCTTCCTTGCCTATATCCATGATCAGCCCCCGAGTACGTGTTACGATGGGCACACCAACACCACCATTAAGTTGATGCTGGCTTCAGAGGGACTTCCTACTGACGTGGATTCCCTGCGTAAGCTGTATCACAGATTCCATGAGGCTTATGGTATTAGTACTGCTGAAGTTGAAGAAGATCTTTCGGCTTTTGGAACCTTCTTTTCCACTGAGGCACGCCTCCGACTCCAGAAAATTAGGGAATGTCAGAATAAATATTTTTCAAGTAATTCCCCATCTAGCAAAAATTTTTTTTAAATAAATTGACGCGTACAGAAGATCAAGCGCCTTCTGACAATTTGGACGATAGCAAGCTAAGTTTATTTCTTATTAACATTCAGTCCTTAAGACACAAAACTGATGAATTACTTCTATTACTAGAAGAGCTAAATTTTCCTGAGATTGTTGCCATAACTGAACATTGGTTAAATGTTGATGAACCTGTGTTTATTAAAAATTACACTATTATATCCAGATTTAACAGGAGTAGATTGTCTCATGAGGGTACTTTGATTATGTCTACACAAAATGACTTTTCAGCAGTGACCAAATTTGATAATTTATTAATTGAAAAAGTTTTTGAATTCTCCATAATTTATCAGAAATCTTCTGACCTCTATATTATTTGTATTTATAGAACTCCCGATGCGGATGTGCAGATTTTCTTACAACAACTACTTAGCTTGCTAGAATCTATTCCTTCAAAAAGTAAATTAATTCTATGTGGCGATCTAAATATTGACTACTCCAGTGTGTGTGCTGCTCAAGAATCTCTTCATTATATCTTTGATTCCTTTGGTATAGGTATGCATGTAAATTCTCCAACCAGAATAACTAAAACTAGCTCTAGTATCATTGACTATGTCGTATCGTCTTTAGCTCCAAATTCTACTGACTGTACTGTTTTCAACTCAGGTTTCTCTGATCATGAAGCAGTATTGACTACATTTTGGTTAAAATAAAAAAATAATAGTGAAAACACGCAACGAAAATTGTTCCGTGTCTTTGGAGAACAAAATTTTCTAACATTTAAACACCTATGTCAAACAACTGACTGGGACTTCCGCTCTGTTGATGTCGACATCGAGTTTTCTAGATTCATAAAGTTATTGTCTGGTCTGGCATACGAATCCTTTCCTCTTAGGCCCATCAAAATTAAACATCGTAAACCCTGGTCAACTAGAGGTCTACGTATATCTGCAAAGAACATGCGCTCATTATCGTACCTAAAAAAATTCTCGGACAACATATCCTTCCATGATTACGTTAGGCTTTACAAGAAAATTTACCATAAAGCCATAAAAGCCGCCAAGGAAATTTATTACAATGCGAGGCTGGCTAAATCAGGTAATGTTGCTAAGGAAACGTGGTCTATCGTAAATGAACTGAGAGATAAGACTTCTTCTCCCACCACAATCCCGACTTCTACTGAGACCCTGAACAATTACTTTGTAAATGTGGCAAAAAATTTAACAAATACTATACCTCCTTCTCAGGATCCGATTTCATATCTTTCTCATAGGAATGTAAATAGTTTCTTTTTTACACCCATAGTATTAGGTGAACTACGCTCTACAATAAATGCCATTAAAAATAAATCGTCATCTGGGACTGATGGCCTCACTCTTAAAATGTTTTCTGCTCTACCTGATTGCACTTTAAACCATCTTACTACCTTAATAAACAGGTCATTCGAAACTGGAGTTTTTCCAAGCTGCCTTAAGACAGCGATAATTATTCCTATACATAAAGGAGGCGATAAAGATCTTGCTTCGAATTATCGCCCTATTGCACTCCTGCCCACGTTGTCGAAGATAATTGAAAGTCTGGTAAAAAAAAGAATCTTATCTTTTCTGTTGAAATACAAATTGCTTACTCCACATCAATTTGGATTCCTGAGTGACAAATGCACGAATGATGCTATGTTCTTCCTTTTCGATCATGTTTACTCCAGTCTAAACAACCATCACTCTACAGCAACAATTTTCTGTGATTTCTCTAAAGCATTCGATTGTGTAAACCATAACATCTTGACTGACAAATTACAGCACTATGGATTTAGGGGAAATGCTCTTAAATGGCTTAAATCATATCTTAATAAAAGAAGTCAGTTTGTAAGGGTTGACACGAAGACGTCTTCTTGCATGCCATTAGAATGTGGGGTACCTCAGGGTTCAGTTCTAGGCCCTATATTGTTTCTGATATACATAAATGACATCTCTAGTCTTAACATTAAAGGTAAAATATGTCTCTTTGCAGATGATACTAGTATTACTTGGAGTAACACGGATATTATGGATCTTCGCAATACCATAGCTACAGACCTAGTCACCATTAAATCGTGGTGCGATTCGAATCTCCTGTTATTTAACGTTTCTAAAACCAAAGTCCTACCTTACAACAGTATGATGCAACCTTTAGTACTTAATAACAACAGTCTAGAGGTAGTTGAATCGGTGAAGTTCTTAGGGATTATTGTGGATAAGTCTCTAAAATGGAACTTGCACATTGATGCCTTACACAAAAAATTAAGTTCTGCTTGTTTTGCGCTAAGATCAGTTGCTACGGAAATGAATTTGTCAACATCTAGGACCGTTTATTATGCCCTTTTTGAGTCTCATCTTCGGTACGCCCTTCCATTCTGGGGTACGTGTTGTGCGACTCAATTTGAGCGTATTTTTAAACTACAAAAGAGAGCTCTTCGTTACTCCCTGAGACTCAATAGCAGAGTTCATTGCCAAGAATTCTTTAAAAAATTTAAAATATTAACTCTTCCTTCTTTGTTTGTTTTTGAATCCGTTTGTTTAATCCGCAAACATGCATCAGAAGGTCCAGAGAGACCCACTCATAACTATCCCCTTAGAAACATGGATCATAATCTTTATCTGCCAACCCCACGGTCTGAGCTGGTTAAGTGCTCTATACTATACAATTCGAGAAAAATGTACAATCACCTGCCATCTAACATCAAATCTATTGCAGTATTTCCCGCTTTTCGCAAGGCCTTGAAAGCTTATTTGCTGGAGAAAGCTTTTTATACAGTGAATGACTTTTTTATAAACGATTTGAATTCAGCAAATTGACTTGTAGGATTATTACTTTCGAGTACTTGTGTACATATTTGCAGCGGCATAGAACTTTTGATTTACTTTCCCTTTCCCTTTTCCTCGTTTGCCTTCTTTTTGCTCTGACGTTGTATACTTATTGTTTGCAAAATTTTTAATTTTTTAATGTGTACTTAATAACTGTAAAATTATATTAAGTAGTATAACTCACGCCATTTACTTGGTGTCTGTTTCTGTTTTTGTTTTGTTTGTAGTTTTTTACTATTTTTTGTTTTTTATTGTATTTTTTATTTTGTATAAGCTTTGTCCACAAATTGTTAAAATTTTTTGACAATAAAGCATACCTTACTTACTTACTTACAGCATGGTGGACAGAGGAAATCAGAAGACACACGCGCAAGAAAAAGGAGATGTGGAGAAAATATCTAGGTAACCGAACAGAAGAAAATTATAAACAATACAGAGAGCAGAGGAAAAGAGTTAAAAATATAGTAGTAGCAGCAAAACAAAAGTCCTGGAAAGATTTTGGAGACACATTAGAACACGATAGCAGAAGCAATCAGAAATTATTTTATAAGGTCATAAAAGGAATAAGAGGTAATAAACATAAAGAAGTAACATCACTAAAAGATCAGAACGGAGATCTACTGACTGATGAAGTGAGCATTATGAAAAGATGGAAAGAATATTTCCAGAAACTACTACAACACGAACCACACAGCACAAGTGAAGAAGATGAAGAAAGAACTGGCGAACAAGAAGTTGAATTTATACCAAACATTACAATGGATGAACTAACTGACGCGATTAGGAAGCTAAAAAATGGAAAGGCACCAGGGCATGATCAAATTACGGCGGAAATGATCAAAAACATGGGTGATATGGGACTACAAAAGTTATTAGAACTATTTCAAATGATTTGGAGAGACGAACAAATACCTACAGACTGGGAGATTGGTCTGATTGTACCTATACATAAAAAGGGTGACAACAAGAATTGCAATAACTATAGAGGAATAACTCTGTTAAGTACAGTGATGAAAGTTTATGAGCTAATAGTAGAGAGTAGACTGAGAAAAATAATAGAACCAACTTTAGAAGAATCGCAAAGTGGTTTTAGACCTGGTAGATGTACACAAGATCACATTTTTACGTTAAACGATATAATAAATAAAAGATTATCTAGGAAGAAAAAAACGTACCTCAGTTTCCTTGATATGGAAAAAGCATTCGACAAAGTACCTAGATCAAAAGTATGGAAAAGTCTGAAGAACAGAAACATACCAGAGAAGCTTATACAGGTAACTAAATCAATATACAGAGACACTAGAAACCGTGTGATAAGTAAAAATATGATATCTGACCGGTTCAGAACAACTGAAGGTGTAAGACAAGGGGGAAGCTTGAGCCCGTTACTATTTATTACTTTTATGGACGAAATAATAAAAGAAACAAAAACAAAAGTCAGACCATTACACATAGGGTATAGAAATCTGAAAAGCACGGAGATAGCAGATTGTACATTTGCCGACGATGTAGTAATTTTAGCAGCGACTGAAGACGAGCTACAAAGAAGCGTAAAAACATGGAACACAGTTTTAAAAAAGTATGGTATGACTATGAACAAAGAGAAATCGAAGGTAATGGTAATAGCTAAAGAAAGAGAGGATGTGCATGTCCAGGTAGATGATACAGAGATTAGACAGGTACAATTATTCGAGTACTTGGGAGTAACCATTGAAGAAACAGGTAGACAGGGAGCTGAGATCAACAAAAGAATTGATAAAGTGAATAGACTGTACCACGCAATAGGAAAAACAATTATTAACAAGAAAGAAGTATCGAAACATACGAAAATCAAGGTATTTAAGGCTATATACAGACCAGTAGATACTTACATACGGATGTGAATCCTGGGTACTAAATAGACAACAGAAAAGTAAGATACAGGCAGCAGAAATGAGGTATCTACGCAGAGTTCAAGGAGTCACTAGAAGGGATAGGGTAAGAAATAACTACATAAGAGAAGAACTGAAAATCGAGACAATGATGGAGTATGTTGAAAAAAGACAATTAAGTTGGTGGGGGCATCTACAACGACTACAGAAAGAAGTACCAGTTAAAAAGATATGGGAAACGAAGGTGCAGGGAAAAAGAAGTAGAGGAAGACCGAGAGAGACATGGAACGAAGTGATGGCAAGGATTCTGGACAAAAAAGGAATAGCATGGAACGAAGCAAAGGCGATGGCACAGGACAGGAAACAATGGAAGAGATTTGTGCACTGTTAACAGAGCACACGTTAATACCTACACCCGAGAGGGTAGAAGGTCTAAAAATTATATATGTAGATGGATGAGTGGAGTGACAAGAAAGGATAAAATTAAAAATGAGTATATTAGGGGAAGTCTAGGTGTGGCACCAATTGATTCCAAAATGAGAGAGCATAGGTTGAGATGGTTTGGTCGTGTTCAACGTCGAGACGTTACTCATCCAATACGAAGAGTAGCTGAAGTCCAGATTCCTGGAAGGAGTCGGAGAGGAAGACCAAAGAAGACCTGGGGGGAGACGATAAGGCAGGACATGTTGGTAAAAGGGATTAACATTGATATGACCCAAGATAGAATTGTGTGGAGAAATGCAATTAGGGAAGCCGACCCCGCATAGAGATAAGGCAAAGAGAATGATGATGACTTCCAATTTACTGGTAATATTGTCCGACAAATTTTTAAGGGTACTCCAGTTTTCGAACGCTCCAAAGTTGACGATTTCATGCAAATTCTCTCCGATCCCCTTCCGAGAAATGTTCTAAAGTTGACGATTTCAGTTAATTTTATCCCTCCTCCCCGTTTTCCTCCATGCCTCCTCCCCCTTTCCGAATATTTTCCGTATTAGAAAACTTGTCCGATTCCGATTCGACATGAATAACTGAATCAACGACTGCTCATGAGGGAGGTAATGCTGTTTTTTTTTAATGTGGGCCCAAGGTCTATAAAAATTGAACCTCACCAGTTAGGTACGGGTTAAAGCGGCTTATGATGTAGAAGAAAAATCATCAAATAAGTAGGTATTTGTAGTTTATTCTTAACAAAATATTTGGGATGATACATATGATACAACAAATAAAACTGATAATTCCTCAATGAAACAATTTCAAAACAAATTGCATCAAGGAAAAGATTTCGTGGAAAAGTTGAATCCAATATAAGAAATAACCGGTTATTTGTTTATTATTGCGAGAATTAAAGGGTTACCTTATCGGTGAGGGCACCAGAAAACCACATCAATGCAAAACCCGGCTGATTAGAATAAGAAAAATGTTGAACATTCAATGCAGCGTCATTAAAAAGCGTTTTGATAAGATTAATGCCAACACTATAAAACACCAACAGCGGAAAAGCGAGGTCAGTAGTGAAGACAGAAGAGTGAGAGAAATACAATCAAACGATTTGAAATACTCGACTGTTACGACATCACTAAGCCGGTTGATTTGAATTTAAGCCAATTTCTCTTTTACTTTTTCTGTTCCGTATTTAATTTATTGAAAGTTTTTGTTAATTGTTCGACGAGTGTATTCAAAATGCCGCCAAATGTAAGTACAAAAATTCAATAGTTACTCACGAGCACGAGATGAATCTAAAGTTTTTTCTTTTTTTTATTTATTTTTTATACATTTTTAAATTATTGTTAGATAGTAATTATTCTGCACTTCTGGAGCAAAAATATATCTTTTAGATACTCCAAGGAGTGTCTCACCACTTTTTCAGGAGAAAACTGCAAAATTAAAAGGATTAGATGTTAAAAAAGGCTGAATATTTTATAAAAATGTATATTGCAACTATAAGAGTATTAACTTAATTTTTTTAACATTACTTGTTTTTTAACATATTTGTTTTTAATTTTTTGATTTTGATATATTTGGTACCTAGTTATGGAAACTGCAAAATACATTTTATTTTAATAGATTAAATTTTAACTGCAATAGGTACATTTAAACACATGACATAATAGAACATTTCCTATCATTAAGAAAACACATTACCTACTCACTTAATATTTTAGTTATCTTAATTTTTATTCAATTTCTGAATATCAGTCGTATACGAACTCACTATACGTTACGTGTATAATACTATCAATTTCATTTTATAGATCGATTATTTAACATGCACCTAGTTCTTTCTCCTTTCTTTAACGTTAATTGAACATTTACAATTAACAATTTAGGTCATATTGTTCCTGGCCTTGCATCTTTCCATTTTTGTCATTGTCTCTTATCAGGGCCGTCTTAACCCGGGGGTGCAAGGGGTGCGAAGAACCCGGGCGCCAAGTCCAAGGGGCGCAAGACGAACTCTTACTAGGCTCAAACTTGCGCTTCTTGTCCTTACAAAAAACTACAAATAACAAAAATATACAAGTGCACTTTCGGTCTTTTTTACAAATTACTACACCTACGATATGAAAATGAAATATAAAACCCATTTAGATTAGAAGCAAAGTTCCGATTCTGCTAACAAAAGTATAATTGCGGTTTGCGGAGCTATGTATGTAAAAGCGCCGCATTACTAGTCGTTATTTTTTAAAGGTGGAGCTAGAATCTTTTATGATGGCCGAAGTTAGTCTAAGTCTAAGTTTTTTACCGGTTACTGATATTACCGAACAAGGATTAGCAATTTATTTGTTAGAATTTTTGAAATTAATTAATATTGGATATGATTTTTGAAGCCAAGGGTATGATAATGGGGTAAATATCAGAGGAAAATATATTGTCCTTCAAAAAAATGTTTAGCCTTAGATTAATCCTGGTGCTCTTATGTTTCGTGTGCTGCTCACAGCCTTAATTCAGTGCTAAAATTATGCTGTTAAATGCTCATTGTAAATAACAATTTGTTTTCAAGAAATTTATGTTTTTTTTTCCTCATCAACATTACGGTTGAATGTCATAATGAATAAGATACCCACTTTTACATTAAAACTGCTTTCAAATACGCGATGTGAGAGTAGAATTAACTCATTAAAAATACTTCGTTTTAATATGGGGAAAATGTACGATGTATTATCCTCAATTTTTCAAATTAAAGAACTTTAAGTTTATCTGCTCTGTCGTGACATGGTACAATATTTCTAGCAAAGGTTTAATATTATCAACAAAACTTTGCAAACGAGCGATATTATTATTTCCGAAGCTGTCAAGATGCTTGATCAAGTCAATAAAGATTTAGTCAATAACCATAGGAGGATTTGAATATTTGCCGTCCCTTGGCTATCCACAATTTGCCGTCCCTTGGCTATCCACAATTTGCCGCCCTCCCCTCCGCATCTTTTCCTTTTTTACCAAAATTTGCCGGCCCCTAAATTCTGCCGCTTTGGGCTATAGCTCATTCAGCCCATATGTAAATCCAGCCCTGTCAATAACCACACTGACACTGCGTTTGAGCAGATATTAATTGACTCAGTATCAATTTCTAAAGAACTAGATTGCGAAACTAAATTTTCTGAAACTGTTCGTCCATGTCCCCGAAAAATACATCTTAATCTCAATTACGAGGGTGCAAACGAGCCTCTTTTAAACTGAAAACAAAATTTTAAAGTTAAATTATTATTATTTATTTTCATTGCAAAATTAGATGAAAAATTTGAAATGTTAAGCAAACATAATTGTAATATTTCTTTCCTGGAAAATGTATTAAGTTGGAGAAACTCCGAAGAAAACTTAAAAACAACGCAATGTTTAAATTGAAAAAAGAAACTAGAGCATGAAAATTGATCTGATATAGATGGTGAAGATCTATTCCATTAATTAGAATTTCTTACCAATATTTTTTATAAATAAAGACACAACTCCACTCTATATTATCAGTTATATGTTAATTGTCTCTGTTTTCCCAAATTTTCTAGGTGTCTTAGGATATATTTAACACTTCCAGTAACAGTAGCTGAAGAAAAAAGGTCTTTTTCTACACTTAAATTGATCAAAACTTATCTGCACTCAACAATGGCCCAAGACAGATTAACAAACCTGGCTTTAATACTTAAGTATAGAAAAGCAAGTAAAAATAGATACCACCGAAGTAATAAAAACTTTTGCCAAATTAAAAGCTACAAAAATTGACTTTAATATGAGTTATAAAATTGATCTTGTTTGAATAGTGAAACCACGTTTTTTTTTAATGCAAGTACATATAAATAATGATAGCAAACATAATTAGTTTTAATTTTACCGAAACTATAACCTATATAATCTTTTGTCAAAAGGGGGCGCAAAGATGAGTCTTGCACCCCGGCGCCGTGTGTGCTTAAGACGGCCCTGTCTCTTATCTACTTTAACCTATTCACTAAAAAAATTCAATATCCATTCATTATATTAAAGTAAAATGTATTGCAGTTACCAGAACTCCCAAAGTATAATATATCAAAATCAAAAAATTATAATTTAATGTCATCAAGATAATATATGTATATCATAAAAACTTTTTTTTTTTTATTTATCTAGCTTAAATACCTCGACAACTAAGGCCATTGTCATGGTACGGTTGGTTTTGCAATTAGATGTTAGTGAGTGTGTCTGTTGAGTAAATGTAAATGTCTGGTTACTTAGTAAAGTCGAATTCATTGTTTTTACGAAGAGACGCTAATTGTATCAATGTCCGATCAGCTTTTGTTAACATTTACTTAATAGGTATGTACTTCTAATAAATTTGCAGTTTTCTCCAGAAGAAGTCGCAAAATTGTGATGAAATATTAAGATATAGTACAAAATAGAGTTGTATTTGTTAATGACTGAATTGATTTTTTACGCAGTTATGCAATTAATTTATGAAATTGACTGATATCGATAATATTTTAACATGGAGGATCGTAGTCGTGTTGAAATAATGTGATCAAAACATTAGGGAGAAGCTCTGGATTTTTGAATTTTCACTTTCTTTCATCACACTATTCGGAAATTGTTTCTTGTAGCATCTACATAATATATATGTACCCATATAGGTACACCGGTTTATTAGGCGTGAACGACCTTTCGATAGGGATGGAGGAGTATTACTGAGACGCTAGCCCTTATTCCTTACCGTACTGTACCACCAAAGTTGTCTTGTAGCATCTCATGATACCAAATCTCTTTGTTAATATCTCGCAATAAACGACAATTAAATAAAATATTTAATTTGACGTTTCGGCTTCCACATGAGAAGTCAGTCTCAAATGGCTAAATAATTTTAATCATATATTTATCGTCCTCTTTGAACGAATTAAAATATAAGATGTTTTGATATATTGGAAACAAAACAAACTAATTATATAAAACACCTTACCTTTATTGACGTTTAAAAACATGTAATTATACTGTAATATGTAAATCATCATCAGTAGCTTGACAACCCTTTTTGGGTCCTGGCTTGTTCTATAGACAAGGCGGAAACGGCGGGTTCGTTGGGAAAAATATTCCCATGAGATATTTTTGCATAGTCACATTCGTGAGGCATCCCAGAATAAGGTTCAAGAAGTCGCCCACAAGAAAAGTGGGCCAATTTTTTTTTAACAATTTTTTTTAAATCAAATTGCAAAAATCAATATTTTTGGCCCGGACTAATTTTTTTTAGGTTTTTTGTGCCATTCTGGACAAAAAAGTTCTCTTATAATTTTTCTCTAAAGTTGATCTTTTTCGAGTTATAAGCAAGTTAATATTTGAAAAACGCGAAAATGGCCATTTTTTAGACTTAATAACTCGGTCAAAAATTATTATTTTGAAAGTCAGAAAGTGACTAAATCAAAGTTTAAAGTCGCCGCTACATAATCCTGAAGAAATCTGTGTCATTAATTTACTACTAAGCTGTTATTTTTAATTAATAACAATGAGTGGTTAGATCGTATTGACGCTGCTGTAAATGTGAGTGCGAGTAAGATGCACAACTGGACTGCTGGAATGGCTTCTCTCTCGCACTCAGCATTTACAGCCCCGCACACGTGCATGGCGCTTATTATTATTACTTAAAAATAACAGCTTAGTAATAAAATAATGACAAAAATTTCTTCATGATCTTGTAGGGGGGGCTTTAAACTTTGATTTAGTCATATATTGACTTTCATAATAATAACTTTTAACTGAGTTATTAAGCCTTGAAAATCGCCATTTTTCGTTTTTTTTTTCAATTTTAAATTGCTTATAAGTCGAAAACGATCAACTTTAGAGAAAAATAAGAGACCTTTTTTGTCCAGAATGGTCCATAAAATTAAAGAAAAAATTGTTCAGGCCAAAAATATTGATTCTTGCAATTTGATTAAAAAAAATTGTTAAAAAAAATTGGCCCACTTTTCACATGGGCGACTTCTTGAACCTTATTCTAGGATGTCTCACGAATGTGATTATGCAAAAAAATCCCATGGGAATATTTTCCCCTTCGAACCCGCCGTTTTCGCCTTGTCTACTAGGATTTTCCGCTATTCCGTTATGTTCCTTGCTTTGTTCTTCCAGTGGGTAATCTCAAGTGTTTTCAGACCTTGCTCCATGTATCTAAGTTTGGGTCTTCCCTTTGACCTTCTCCCTACTGGTGTTTGCCTCATTATATGTTTTGGTGTTTCGGTCTCCAACATCCGTTCAACATGGCCCATCCAGCGCAGACGTCCGATCTTTATGGATGTTATGACGTCGGGTTCATTGTATAGTTCAAAATTATATCTTCTGCGTGCGCCATACTGCCATACGTCATTTTCTTTCACCCCCTTATATAATGTGTCTGAGGATTTTTCGTTCAAACGTACCTAAAAAGTTCTCATCGCTTTTCGACAGTGTCCATGTCTCTGATCCATATAATTATAAGGACCGGTTTTGTCAGGGTTTTGTATATTTTGCATTTGGTTTTTCTCGTGATGTTGTTAGATCTTAGATGTTTAATTAGTCCATTATATGTTTTATTAGCAATATGTATTCTTCTCATAACTTCTTCGCTGACATTGTTATCTGCGGTAACTAGTGAACCTAGATATGTAAAAAATTTTACGCTTTCGAATATATGTAAATATAAGACGTTAATGTAACGTTTGTAATGTAATGTTTGAGGTGGATTCTGAACGACTTTGAGGATTATTTTTATTTGTTCTTTTTATTATATTGAAGCAATATTAACGAAGATAATGATAACATATGAAATTGAGGTCGACAAACAGCATATTTATTCGGACTCTGGAGACGGCTGCTCTAAAAAGTTTATTTGATGTTCATTGCACAGATTTTAAAGGTGCCGGTGGGGAATGGCGTCTATGCGCAGTATTATAGTCGGTGTATGAGAGAGAAAGTATTCGAAATAATGAAATAACAATCAATATAAAATTTGTTATTGTATTATTTCGAATACTTTCTTTCTCATACACTATAACAACTATAATACAGCGTATAGCCGCCATCCCCCGTCGGCACTTAGGTAATCAGGTTGAGCAGCCATGATATTCTACGTCTCCCCATACTTCCTTTTCCTTGAACCTTTCCCTGCATAATCAGTTGGAGCAAGTTGTATCTACACTCTTTGCCAAAATTAACCGGCCACCTTAAAAATGGGTCATTTTTGATGTAATATGTCTCCTAAACCTGTTGTCCGATTTAAGTGATTTTTTTAATAGGTTATAGTCTTATTCCTTGACAATATCGTTATAATAATATTGTTGCTAAACAGTTAAATTTTCATTGTATATCGGGTGTACGAATCAAACTGTGTTTTTTCTTAAAGTTTGCATCACCCTGTGGAATATTCTAGTATTTGTACAATACTGAAATTAAAAACTAACTATAGCCTCATGCTTGCTCAACATTTTGTTGTTTGAGTGATTCGCTTATGTTAGATAATAAAAAAGTTAGGTGTTTTTAACAAATGTTGGCAACGTTTAAGAGGTAATTCTGCATGAAAAATAATGACAGTTTGCTTTATAAACGTATGTCCGCAAATGCTTCGTTTCCCAGATAGGGGGTGTTGAAATTTTTCTGACAAACTGACGATTTATTTATTACTTTAAAACCGGTTGAGACATGCACATGAAATTTGGTGGGTTTTAATACGTAGTTATTGCACATTTTTTGGCATACAATTATGCATTTAATATTCACCATTGGCGCGCATACGGGTAATATGATGGCTCATATTACCCGTATGCGCGCCAATGGTGGATATTAAATTCTTAATTGTATGTCAAAAAATATGCAATAACTACGTCATAAAACCCACCAAATTGCAATTGCATATCTGAACCGGTTTTAAAGCAATAAATAAATCGTCAGTTTTTTCAACACCCCCTATCTCGAAAACGAAGCATTTGCGGACATAAGTTTATAAAGCAAACTGTCATTATTTTTTCATGCAGAATTACCCCTTAAACTTTGCCAAATTTTTTTAAAACACCCTGTATTGATAAAAAAACATGTCTAGTTGTTAAAGCATCTAACTTTTTTATTATCCAACATAAGCAAATCAATCAAACAACAAAATGTTAAGAAAGCATGAGGCTATAGTTAGGTTTTAATTTCAGTATTCTACAAATGCTAGAATATTCCACAGGGTGATGCAAACTATAAGAAAAAAACACAGTTTTATTCGTACACCCGGTATACAATGAAAATTTACCTGTTTAGCAACAATATTATTATAACGATATTGTCAAGGAATCAGGCTATAACATATTAAAAAAATCACTTTAATCGGACAACAGGTTTAGGAGATATAAGATATCAAAAATGACCCATTTTTAAGGTGGCCGGTTAATTTTGGCTCAGTGTATATCCACGTGTAATAGGTCCGAGATATTCCAATTTTCTTGCTTTGCTTGTATATATTTAAGATTTCCATTTCTTTAGTCATCTTTCTCAGAACCTCTTTGTTTGTGATGTGTTGCGTCCACGATATTTTTAGAATTCTTCTATACACCTACAACTCGAATAATCTCAGTTTTTTCATTGATGCCGCATTCAAGGTCCAAGCTTTAATTCCATAAAACAAAGCCGAGAAAAACTGTAGCACCTAGCCAACCTAACTCATAGCTCCAATTTCAGATCTTTTGTGAAGAACACTCTTATTTTGTTAAATTTGAAATTTGCTCTAGCCTTTTTTATTCTGATATTTTTATATTTTTTTTCTGATATTAAGCCGGAGTGGAGAATGGGCTACAATCTTTACCTCAAACTTCGGCATAAGCAGAGGCTGTTCAAGTATCACCACAGGGAAATTGACCAAAGGACCACAGACCCTGTGGCGCCGAGGTAAACAGAAGGAGGAAGGCCAGACGGGAGACGGAAAAAACGCACCTACGGGAGCCACCCATCCCTCTCCAACCCCTCCAAAAACAAAGGTGAAGGTACCCGCATCAGATGCTGTCAATAGCTCCACCTACAAAAGAAATCAGGAACCGACAGCCCCCGGTGTAAGCGCCTTCACACAAGCACTTCCACGGAAGGCACGCCGCAGAAGCACAAGAAGGTACGCAGCGGTGGAAACGCCACTGTCACTTCCCAAAGCTTCGTGGAAGCCTCCGTGACACACCTTAGGGTCGCTATCATAGACAAGGTAAACCCGTACGGCATGAACAAACAAAAATAATTACTAAGAATAACCCACGAAAGAAAAATACAATACTGGAGCCATGTATTGAAAGGGGAAAGGTATGAACTACTTCAAATCATATTGGAAGATAAAGACCTGAGAAGACGGTTTGACCGCTCATCCGCAGACATTTTTCGTCCAGCACTTTCCAAAGCTACAGTCGCCATTTGAATCGCCAACCTTCGAAAGGAAACGGCGCAATAAGAAGAAGTACGGCAAGGTCACTGCCGACCGGGAAAACCTTATCAAACGCAGTCTGATGGAGGAATTGGACAGACCAACCTTGTCTACCTCCAAATCATAGACCTATTCTGGTGAGATCATTAGAGTAGTCTATGATAACGACGGGGCGCTTGCGTGGGAAAACATTATAGATGACCTCAAACCGTGGGAGGAAGCATCACTAGATGTTGTTAGTCAGGATAAGCAGCTTGCCAAAGCCTCTTTATGGATCTCTGAGGATGTTACTACCACAACCGATGACCCAGAAAGAGTACTACGGAGGCTAACGGCGCAAAATCCAGAGATGATGCATCTTCCACCACGAGGTAAAAACTGATCCAAATGGACACCTGTTCGTCTTTGAAAATCGAAGATTTTCCTCAGGCTTCCAGGCTACAAACAGCGCTCTCAAAAGATCCACATCGGCATATTAACGAAGGAAAATGGAAGTAAACAACCTTTGCGAAAGTGCTGAGACTCTGATGAAAACACACATCCCCGGTTCTAGTGCCTCAAAAGCACCGAGCTAAATGGAAGTAATAATCATACCCACACCGAATAACTGGCATCTTGCCAGAACATTAATTAGTAAGCAAAAGGTAAGACGGGCCATATAGTGCTTCATCCCTTTTAAGTCAGTAGGGCCTGACGGCATATATCCAGCCCTACTAAGAGGGGACTGGATATTCTTTTGCCACACATTGTGGGAATGATCAGAACCTCCTTGGCTCTAAGATATATTCCTAGAGAGTAGGGAGAGGTACGTGTGGTCTTCATACCAAAACCAGGTAGGATGGATTACACCCTACCAAAGGCTTTCCGACCAATTAGCCTAACATTTTTTCTCTTGAAAACGATGGAAAGATACTAATTCTGCACTGCATCAAGTAGTGACAAGAATTGAAAGATCGCTGAATAATAAAGAATCCACCGTAGGTATATTCATAAACATTGAGGGAGCGTTTGATAAAACAATATTGCCAACCATCATCCAACAGCTCAATATCAGGAATGTCCTCCTGGCCGTGAGCGAATGGATATTTAGTATGATCTCCAATAGAGCAATAAACATAGATGTAGAAAACGTTTCGGTTAGATAGAGGCATGCTTACGAGGGGATATCCACGGGGGGAGGTGTTATCACCACTCCTCTGGAACATAGCTTTGGATACCCTGGTTAACCAACTCAGCAAGAACGGTTGAGATAGTCCTCTTCATCAGAAAAAAAAAGGATCACGAGCTTAATACCCCCAAGGATTCTAAAATGCAGTCTAAATTTTTTTGAAGAGGTGAAATACCTTGGTATTACGCTTGACAGGAAGTTAACATGGAACTTTCTTAGAGCTAAAAGAGCATATATTGTCTAAGAAAAATGTCGGCGAACCATTGGATGCACTTGGGGCCTTTCGACCAGGGTATTCGTCTGGATCGACACTACTCTCATTAGGCGAATACTAACTTACGGAGCTATTGCTTGGGTACCAAAAGTTCTACAGGCAACAGCGATCAACAAACTAAACCATATTCAGCGGATGGCTTGCGTAAATATAACAGATGCCATGAAAACAAGACGAACTGCTGCAATGGAGTTGCTCATTGGCATCACCCTTTTAAACATATATATCAAAGAGGTGGCACTGATGACTATAATGTGATTGCGTTCAGTGGGTGTAAACCTAGATGTAGAAAAGGGACAATTGAGATGTCGTTTCTGGAGGGGTGAGGTGGAGGCACTACCCCTGCTACATGCAGGCCATGGAGGCGACTCAATTAAACCTACGTTTGTCTTCGACAAACCCTAAAAAATGGAATCAAGATAACATAGGGATTCAAACGTGGCAAATGCATATTGCATCTACACCAATGTCTCCAAAATGGAAGAAGGCTCAGGATGCGGGATATACTCCAGATCACTGAACCTTAGTATAAAATGGGGTATGAGCAAAAATTCCAGCATAGTTCAAACGACCTGGTGATCTTTTTGGCTGGTCAACTGCAACAATCGCGGAAATTGCCAAATGTCACTCCGACAGGCAAACCGTGAAAAGATGGGAAGAAGGGTCAGGATGTAGACTTGCCAAGGTAACACTAAGGAACCTTGGGAAGTCAGCATCAGAAGAGTACTTGAGAATGACCAGGAAAAACCTACGCTTGACAGTTGGTCTTGTAATTGGCCATTATAAACTAAGCAAACACCTCCACACACTGGGACTAGTAGACACAACACCTATGTGCAGGAAGTGTGAACGAGATGACGAAACTGTCGAGCATGTCCTATGTTAATGTCTGGAGTTATCGTCAATACGAGAGTATGCGTTCGGCGAGCCTTGGCCTACACCTGCCAACATAGGGGAGATGGCCCCTGGTGATTTGTCCACCTTCCTGGAAATAAAAGGATGGACAATGAGCTAAGGACGACAACCCCCTGGGAGGATGTACAATGGGTCAATTGTGGCCTAAGTACTGTGGGACTTGACTTGCTCTCCCTACTCTACAGGTACAGAGATAGTACGGGACTTTCCGGTGGGCCGGTAGGCTAAAACAGGCCGGTATATTTTAGGTACAAAATTATCTAGAAATTAGGCGATCGGCCCCCCTCTTAACAATGCTGGATCCGCCGCTGTATAGCTATGATTAAAATATATATTTACCAATTTTACCATTGTAGAACAATAATTACAAGTCACTCCCTGACAAAAGAAGTGAATAAACTGGAGGGTCAGGGCCGTAACTACCATTGGGGCAACCGGGGCAGTGCCCCAGCCATGGCAGCGCATGGCAGTGCCCCAGCCATGGTGGGCCCCGCCGGGGCCCTCGTTTGGTTGGCCGTGCATAGATTTTAACAGGAAAATAAAAATATGTATTTTGCCGATCCAAACGAAATATTTTCAAATGTCACAATTTTAAGAAGACTTCTTACAGTGGCACCCTATACCTCAACATAAAGTTGGGGATAAGCAGGGGCCCCCGAGACCTTAACATAAAAAATTTAAATTATTACTTAGGAAATTAGTTATTTCGGCGTAATAAAACCTAAAATGTCATTGGAAGAGAAGGCCCGGGCTAAGTTGGGGCCCCCGAGACCTTTCGTAAGGGTATAAATTGTTATATAACAATAAAACACTGAAAACGTTTGTTTTCTATACTTCCACAAAATTTATTACAACTATGTGACTACAGCTGTTTCGGCAGAGTGCCTTTCTCAAGCAATTTAGATTACTATGGGTTTGCCTTTTTAAAGTCTTTAACTGAATAGGTTGAGGAGTGGGCAGCTGTTTGTCTCGAGTTGGTCATTCAGAATTATGTCTGTATTTTTCAATTTATTAATTTCCATAGATTCTAAGCTTAAGGCCTTTATTTTGAATATGAAGAATTTGAAACTGTTCATTAAAAGAATGATTATGATCTAGAAGGTGAACTGCGTATGTAGAAGTGTCTGTTTTTCTATTGTTGAAAGCCCGTTTGTGTTCTGCTATCCGTTTGTCAAATGTTCTGCTAGTTTGACCGATGTAAGTTTTCGGGCAGTCACCACAAGTTAGTTTGTAAACACTACTCTGTAGTTGTTTTCTCTTTCGGCTCTTATTGTTCTTAATATATTTGCTTAAGTTGTTGTTAGTTCTGAAAGCTGGTGTTATTCCTTTCTTTTTTATGTATCTGGCTATTTTTATTGTTATCTTGCCAGTATATATGATAGAGCAGAAGGTGCTGGGTTCTTTCTGTGGTGGTGGATAGACTAATTTCAGGGCTTTCTTATGGAGTTTTGGTTTAAAAATTTTTTAATTGTTTGTTCGTTATAGCCATTATTTACTGCTATTTGTTTAATGATGTTCAGTTCTATCTGGAAGTTATTTTTTGACATGGGCATTTCTGTCAGTCTATGTATCATGCTATGGTAGGCTGCTAATTTGTGTTCTGTAGGATGGGATGATGAATTGTGTATAGTTGTGTCAGTATGGGTAGGTTTATGATATACGGAGAACTCATGTTTGTTGTGTAGTCTGAAGTGAATTAATGTATGATAGAAATTGGTCAAGTTGCCTGTTAGTTCCTGTAAAGCATACTAGTATATCATCCACGTATCTCCACCATTATAAGAACTGTTTAAATACGGGATGTTTAAAAATTGTTGTTTCAAGCTGGTTCATAAATATATTTGATAGCAATGGGCTTAGAGGATTACCCATAATAAGTCCTGCACTGTTGATTGTGTATATTTGATTATTGAATTCAAAATAGTATTGATTTATGCAAATTTCAAGAAGGTGTAAAATTTCAGATGCAGTTATCGGATTTGTACTATTATGGTCTAAAAGATTTTTAACTAAAACAAAAGTTTCTGTAGGGGGAACACTAGGAAAAAGATTTTTTACGTCAAATGAGATTAGTCTGGAGTTACGAAGTTATGGCTATAACGAACAAACAATTAACAAAATTTTAAACCAAAAACTCCATAAGAAAGCCCTGAAATTAGTCTATTCACCACCACAGAAAGAACCCAGTACCTTCTGCTCTATCACATATACTGGCAAGATAACAACAAAAATAGCCAGATACATAAAAAAGAAAGGAATAACACCATCTTTCAGAACTAACAACAACTTAAGCAAATATATTAAGAACAATAAGAGTCGAAAGAGAAAACAACTACAGAGTGATGTTTACAAACCAACTTGTGGTGACTGCCCGAAAACTTACATCATCGGTCAAACTGGCGGAACCTTTGACAAACGGATAGCAGAACACAAACGGGCGTTCAACAATAGAAAAACAGACACTTCTACATACGCAGATCACCTTCTAGTTCATAATAATTATTTTAATGAACAGTTTCAAATTCTGCATATTCAAAATAAAGGCCTTAAGGCTTAAGGCCCTTAAGGCTTAAGCTATCTTTATTCAGATATAATTCTAAATGTCCAACTCGAGACAAACAGCTCCCCACTCCTCAGCCTCTTCAGTTAAAGACTTTAAAAAGGCAAACCCATAGTAATCTAAATCACTTGAGAAAGGCACTCTGCCGAAACAGCTGTAGTCACATAGTTGTAATAAATTTTGTGGAAGTATAGAAAACAAACGTTTTCAGTGTTTTATTGTTATATAAAATGAACTTCCATCAAGTAACGGCGAAATAAAAACTAAAATGCAACCGGAATAGGGGCTTCCGGTCACAGCTACTTTGTCTTAACCAATTTACCCCAGACTACATCTTGGTACGTGAAAGGAACCACATTGTAGTCGAACAATGTAATTAACATTATAGTATATTTTTTATGAAAACAGAAAAGATGTTGATGGTACTTGCAAAAATTATTTAGCTTAAAATAAGGTATTTTCCAAAATTTTTGTGTAGGTCAACTAAAATAAAAATATGTAGGTACAAGAAACTTTAGTCATGGAATACATTAAAATGAGTTTTCAAGGGGTTAAATATCAAACATTTTTCCGGACCCCCCATTCCGCTGTGGGGTAAACCCCAAACTCCCCGGTAGGGCCCCTGGTAGATCACGTTTTCCCCGGGGCCCCAACATCGTAGTTACGGCCCTGTGGAGGGTCCAAACATTTTTCGGTGTTTCTAGTTCTTTGATTGTGACAATTTTAAGCATATTTATCTTTGGAGAAGCAGATAAGGATTAACCTCGTTATTTTTAGTTGCTCCCTATATCTCTAAATATGCCATGCTTTTTTTATCTAATTACTATCGCAGGTTCACATTATTACATAAGTTGTCGGTTAGATAGTAAACATAAAATCGTGATATTCAACACACGCTTAGATTGATACTTCAAGGTTGGACAAGTTTTTATGCAGTTCTGATTAGTGATTACCAATCATAAATGGGGATTTTATCATGGCAAATTGGCTAGCAAATATAAACATAATGAGTTATTAATTATTAAACAATATAGGAAAATGTTTATAAATTTTTATCAAATTATTTGCTATAATCAGCAAGACAACAATGCAAAACAGGAATGTATGATGAATGAAATGATAAGCGGCCCTTACACGATCCGTATTATTGACAGTCTTTGCAAGTATGTACCTAAAATGACAGTATTATTGACCGTGTAATGAAACAGTTAAAAATACTAACGCGATATTGCCGAAATATCTAGCTATTCTGGTATTAGTACGTTCTTCAAGAGGAAACAGTAGCGATCAACAGGTAGCAAAAACGCGTTCCAAGATTGCGGCTGTAATTTTGAATATTTTTTCGAGATATGTGGTACACGTATTCGTAATATAATAAAGAATGGCGGTACAAAGCCCAATTTAAAAAATATATTAATATGTGGAAATTACTCTGTAATTAAATAAAACATTAAAAAACGAGCCTGTACCGCCATTAAGAAGAACAAAAAAATACACTTTCTTCAAATAAACTTTTTTATCCGATGCCTAGATTTTGTGTCATTTTGGAACTATGTACTAATGAAATAAAAAATTTTAGTATGTAGTTCCAAAATGACACAAAATCTAGGCATCGGATAAAAAAGTTTATTTGAAGAAAGTGTATTTTTTTGTTCTTAATGGCGGTACAGGCTCGTTTTTTTAATATTATATTTAATTACAGAGTAATTTCCACATATTAATATATTTTTCAAATTGGGCTCTGTACCGCCATTCTTTATTATATTACGAATACGTGTGCCAAATATCTCGAAAAAATATTCAAAATTACAGCCGCAATCTTGGAACGCGTTTTCGCTACCTGTTGATCGCTACTGTTTCCTCTTAAAGGTAAAATATTGCAAAACCTCTCAATTTTAAACAACCGCTTGGATTGACATGAAATTTGGCACACACATAGCTAACAAGTCAAAGGAAAAAAGTAATATTGTGCCGATGTGTGCTCTTGCCCTAGGGGTGAGTTTCATCCCCATTTTGGGGTGAAAAATATATGTTCGAAATAAGTCCGAAAATGAATAAAATGGCTAATTCTAAGCAACTTTTGTTCTATAAAGTTTTTTCGCCAAAATAATACTTTTTGAGTTATTTGCGAACGAATATGTTAATTTTTCTACAAAATAACCACGGTTTCAGACAGTTTTTCGCAAATAACTCAAAAAGTAAGTATTTGGTCGAGAAAAAAATTGTTATCAAAAATATAGCACGTAAAAAAGTGAAAACATGGTGTATATTAGATTACTATACCTAGTAGAAGCAGAGTTATAGCTAATGAAAAATAGGTTCATATTCGTCAAATTCCAAATCAAATATTTTAACGTGCATTAACCAAAAAACGAAGCACCTTTTTTAAAAAAAATTTTTTGCATCAAAAGTAAACTAGTTAAGCTTAAAATAAAGTTGGTCCCTTTTTTGGTAAGAAATCGGGAAAATCACCCCCTAATTAGCATTTCAAATGAACTTAATTGTTACCACTTCACAAGGTTTTTTGATCATATGATTTGTAAGTTTCATCGGTTCAAAGTCCTTATTTTTGAAAGAGCTGTTGTTTAAAGGGCTTGAACGAGTCGCTTATCACGAATGTATGCAAATTTTGAAACACCGAATCTTAACCAATTTTTGTCTTACAGAAAAACAAAAAAATACAAAATATTCAGAAAAGTAGAGCTGACTTTTTTATTGTTTAAGATTTTTGGTATCTCTAACAATTAAGTTATTTTGACAAAAAGCATTTTTTTTTAAATTAAACTTTAGAACCAATTTTTTTCAAAAATAAGCACTTTGAATCGATAATAATAATAATAATAAAGCTTTTTTAAACACTTTAAAAAAGTTGTAATGTGTTTTCCCCAAGAATGCTTCATTATTTGGATATTTCACATTGAATTATTCTATTTGGAATTTTTCGAATATGAATCTATTTTTCATTAGCTACAACTCTGCTTTTGCTAGGTATAGAGACCTAAGAATATTTTTTTCGACAACATGCTTACGTTTTGAGTTATTTGCGAAAAACCGTCTAAAAACGTGGTTATTTTGTTGAAAAATGAACATATTTACTTGCAAATAACTCGAAAAGTATTGATTTGGTGAAAAAACTCAATAGAACAAAATTTGCTTAAAATTAGTCAGTTTATCCATTTCGGGACTTATCTTGGACATATATTTTTTCACCTCTGAGATGGGGTGAAGGTGAAACTCACCCCCAGGGCAAAAGCACACATCGGCACCATATCACTTTTTTCTTTGATATGTTAGATATGCGTATGCCAAATTTCATGTCAATCCAAGCGTTTCTTTAAAATTTACAGCAAAAACCGTGAAAGAATGAAAGAATGTTCGCCATTAGTATTTTAAAAGTAGAGGGAATACTGACAGTATTACTCAGTGGCGGCTCGTCAGAGGAGGCAAGGGAGGCTTAGCCTCCCCATAAATTTTTTACACACGCTACACTGTTTTGTTTATCTTGAATCGCGAAAAACAACTAGCACTCTAACTATTATACAACGTGTAAATTCCATATTATCAATAAATATCCATATACGCACGGAGCATTAGCATTAGAACGCATGTTTGCGCCTCAGTTTTTTATTATTATTGTAGAAAGGACCCTGGGTTATCCCGAAATGCACGAACGGAGCCGAGAAGCCGGCCAGCCTCCGTTGCTAATGCTCCGCGCAGCTCAGCAGGCGTTTAAGGAGACTCGGTCTTCTAACAGTGGCATCTACGGTGCCATCACACGCTGCCCGGAGATTTACCAACGGAGGCTAACTAGCTTCTCGGCTCCGTTGCCGTTGCGTGCATCTCGGAACAACGAATTTTAGGGTCCTGACTAAAAATAATGAAAACACTAAAAGTGCGAATTTTGTTATGAAATTTGGTATTTGGGGTTAGAATAATATTTGGAACAACTTGTTCAAATAACTTTTTCCGATATTTGTAACGCAAAGCAAAATATCGGTAATTTATCATGTTTTTGGATTCGCAGTAGGCCGCGTTTAGAATTAAAAAAATTCAGAAATGTGAACCTTCAACCTGTATGGACTGCAAAACTTCAAATCTGTATTTATTTTGATATGCATATTTACTTACAAAGATGAAATTGTTAACAAATAAACGACACAAACTTTGGTATTAAACTTTTACAATTAGACTAATTATTTTTAAAATGAAAATTATTTAAAATATTATGAAATTATGAATTATGATGATATTATGAAATGTAAATAAAAAATGGTCAAAAAATGGGGCCTTACATTACATTTTTTGGCGCATTTTTTTGCTAGTGCAAATTTGTCTAGATCGTTTAGAGTTAGGTATAGCCTTCCCTATTGTAAACATCACGAGCCGCCACTGATTACGAAATAGAGAATCAGTAATAAAAAAAACATAATAATTTTAACAAAAGCAAAAAATATTGTCGTTTTTGTGCTTTCAATAATTATTGCAACGTAGTCATGTATTGACTACGTAGACAATTTTCAATAACTTCGTAATTGTATTTACATTTTGTAATTATTTTTTTTACTCTTTTCAGGTAACAACTGTGTCCACTGTATCTCCACTAAAAGTAGCCATCATCGGTCAAAGTGCCTTCGCTGTCGATGTCATGCACAAACTAAACCAACATGGACACATCATTGTAGGAGTTTTCACTATTGTAGATAAGGGAAAGAGAGAAGATCCTTTAGGTACGTACTTATTTTTGCGTCTTTTGTAGGTTTAAAGTGTTTGTGTCTGAAGTATCTCAATATACTCGCTAACCAACACAGCAACGAAATGGTTGATCAAAAGTTACTTACTTATAGCAAATCGTAAATTCAGCTCTCTGTCAAGAATCTGAAATATCAAATGAAGAATTTATTCTACAATTTTAGTTTATCCGATTGTCCATTATTTACTAAAAATGCTTTCACTAACCACTAAAAACTACATTATAAAAGAAGACTCATCATCATTATCTTTGGCTTGACAATCCTTTTTGAATCAAAAGAATTAGAACTGTTCTTATTTATTTCCTAAATTATATGTAGCGTAGAAACAAGAAGATAAATATATATATATATATATATATATATATATATATATATATATATATATATATATATATATATATATATATATATATATATATATCCATACTAATTAGTCATCTTCTCTTTAGCTAAGGCTGCAGCGGAAAATGACATACCAGTATTCAAAATAAAACTATGGCGAAGAGCCGGAAAGCCTATACCAGAAGTACTTGAACAGTACAAAAGCGTGAATGCTGACCTCAACGTCCTACCATACTGCTCCCAGTTTATTCCAATGGAAGTGATTAACTACCCCAGACTAAAGAGCATCTGCTACCATCCATCCATCTTACCAAGACACAGAGGAGCAAGTTCCATCAATTGGTGAGTCCAAAGTACATTCTGAGAACAAAAAATGCTCTTAGTAATTAAAAAAATATTATTTAGCTGTAGTTCTTGCATACATTTGATTCTAGAAAGAAAATTGTATACAAAGTTGTAAGATATTACCTACTTACTCCGTGGGTTTTAGCTGACTCGACAGCATGCCAATACTGTTTTCTATCTTGAGCAACCTGTATCCAATTCTCCACGCCCATAGCTTTCAGGTCTCCTGCTATATTATCTCGCCACCGGAGTCGAGAGCGTCCGCGTGGTCTTCTTCCAGTTGGGACTTCCTCCCACGCCAGTCTTACTGTTCTTTGGTCAGAACGTCTTCTGAGATGTCCTGCCCATTGGAGTCTTCTGAACTTTATTTCTTTTATGATGTTGGCGTCTGGGTCAAGTTCTTCGAGCTCTTTGTTGGTTCTTATCCTATATTGTCTTGATGCTTCATCCAGCACCGGCCCAAAGATCTTCCTTAGGATTTTTCTTTCCCAAACACGTAGTCTCTCTTCGTTTGCCTTTGTTATCGTCCACGTTTCGCTTCCATACATCACAACGGGTCATATCATTGTTTTATACACTTGTATCAAGTCTTGTATCTTCGTAGGCCTTGTTAGTTGTTTCTATTTTATAAGGTTTTGGAGGGTAAAAAGACATATTATGTTGCCAGCCTGTATCCTATTGTTTATTTCTTGTGATCCGTCATTGTCTTCAGTTATTGTTGTTCCAAGATACTTAAATTCTCTAACGCGCTCAAAGTTAATGTCATCTATGGTGATGTTATATATTTCGTCTTATTTTCGTTGATTAGGAGCCCCATCTTCTCTGCTTCCTTCTCGAACCTCACGAAAGTCTCCTTTATCCTTAATCGGGTGTTTTCTATTAAATCGATATCGTCTGCAAATGCCAATAGTAAGTTTGGTCCTTCTCGATTAAATACTGTAGTCGGTTGACTACAGACTACAAGTTGAAGAGTTGTGGTGAAAGTGCATCTCCCTGTTTTAGTCCGTTGATTATTTCGAATGTCTCCGAGTATTGTTGACTCTCACCTTACATCGTAACCATTCCATACACGTCCGTATCAACCTGGCTAGTTTTTTTTGGTTTTTTGGAAAGCCAAGTTTCTGCATCGCTGTCCACAGTCTAGCCCTGCATACTCTTATCAAATGCTTGTTTAAAATCTATGAACATCTAATGAAGCTCACGATCAAACTCCCAGCATTTTTCCATTATCTGTTTTATTGTGAATATCTGGTCAATAGTAGAGCTTCTTCTTCTTCTTAAGGTGCCGAGACCGTTTGTCGATCGTTGGCTCTCATGTTGCACAGCATATTAACAATCATTGTCTTATTTACAGCCGCACGAAATAGTTCAGTGCTAGTTTTTCCAAACCATTGGCGTAGGTTTTTAAGCCAAGAAGGTGTACGGCGGCCCACACTTCTTTTTGCCATTATTTTACCTTGCATGACGAGGTGAAGTATGTCATATTTTTCTGGGTGACGCATTATATGACCAAAGTATTCCAATTTGCGCCTTTTAACCGTGTTCACTACTTCGCAACTTTTATTCAAACGTTGCAAAACCCTTTCGTTTGTGACTCTTTCTACCCAACTGATCTTCAGAATACGGCGGTAGACCCACATTTCAAATGCTTCTAGGTTTTTTAAAAACGATTCTGTCAGGGTCCATGCTTCAACCCCGTAAAGTAGTACTGGGAATATATAACAGAGAACCATTCTTATGCGAAGTTCCAAATTTAGATCATTACTGCACAGGATTTTCTTAAATTTCATAAAACTTGTTCTTTCTTTGGCAATTCTACTTTTTATTTCTGTACTAGGGTTCCAGCTTTCATTAATATGAGTACCCAGATATACAATATTACTTACTCGTTCAACTGAGTCATTACCGATTGTTATGTTATAGTTATTATTATTTACGGCTGCCTGTTTACTAATAACCATAAACTTTGTTTTTCTTGCGTTGAGTAAGAGTCCATATATCGCGCAGAATGCCACCATTCGGTTCAATAACGCTTGAAGATGTTCAATTGATCCTGTCAGTAACAAGGTGTCATCTGCGTATCTGATATTGTTCATAAGCATACCATTAATGAGTATTCCCCCTTTTGCGTTTTGCAACACTTCATTTAAGATTGTTTCAGCGTAAAGATTAAACAACATTGGTGACAATATACAGCCTTGTCGAACTCCACGCTTGATTTTTACTTCTTCAGAGCACTGATTCCCAACCATAACACATGCAGCCTGGCCCCAATATAAATTTGCGATTATTCTAATGTCCCTACCGTCCAGACCAGTAGTTTTGAGAATATGTAGCATTTTTTCATGGCGAACTTTATCAAAGGCCTTTTCAAAATCAATCGCGCACATGAAAACGTCATGATTTACATCTCTGCATCTTTGAATTAAAACTTGGGTTGCGAATAGTGCATCACGCGTTCCAAGGCCGCAGCGAAAACCGAATTGAGTACTTGAGATTCTTTCCTCAATTTTTCTATGTATATGTTCTTTGATGAATTATTCTGAGAAAAGTTTTCAATACATGACTCATTAGGCTGATGGTGCGATAGTCGCTGCATTTTGTGGCTCTGTGTTTTTTTGGTAGTACAACAAATGAGGATTCAAGCCAATCTTTAGGAATTTTTCCGCTTTCGTAGATTAAGTTGAATAATTTCGTAAATAATAGAGCGGCCCGGTCTAAATCCGAATTGATAATCACCAACGATTTCTTCTGTGTGTGTTTTGGTTCTATCTAGCAGGATGTTTGCAAGGACTTTGTAGGTGGTGTTTAGGAATGTTATTCCCCGGTATAGTTAGTACATTGCTTTTTGTTTCCTTTTTTGTGGATTGGTATAATAAACCCTTCTTTCCATTCATCTGGCATTGTTTCTTCTCGCCAAATGTCTTGAATTAGTTTGTAGGTATATAGAACTGTACAGCACTTCTCCGTATTCTGTGAGATATTCATTAGCGTTTTATTTTCAGGACCCTCATCTGCGGCGACAAAAAGGCAGGCCTTTCCATCTTCTGGGCTGACGACGGTTTAGACACTGGACCAATCCTCCTACAAGAGGAATGCGACGTACAAGAAAACGATACGGTGGATACTATTTACAAAAGATTTTTGTACCCAGTAGGTGTCTCTGCAGTAGCTAGAGCAGTAGACATGGTCGCTGATGGTAATGCTCCAAAAGTAGTTCAAAGTGAAAAGGGAGCAACGTATGATCCTATGCTGAACAAGCCGGAGTTACAAAAGGTAACAGTATTATTATAAATATTTTCTTAGATGATATATCTAAATGTATACTATCCACAGATCGACTGGAATAAAACAGCTCTAGAACTCCACAACTTCATCCGTGGTATGGACTCTGTTCCTGGAGCTAGTTGCTTGATGAAGCTACCAGACTCAGCAGATTACCAAGAAGCCTTGTTGTTTGGTTCATCATTGTGGAAAACAGCAATACCTATCGGAAAAGAAATCTTGATCGAAGGTACTAAACCAGGAATTATTCACGAGGAAGGTTTGTTGCTGACAGGATCTGATGGGGACTATGTCAATGTGAAAAGAGTTAAAATAAACGGTAAGTAGAATAAAAACTGGTGATAGATTCTTATAGTATATTTTAACTTTTTTGATAAGCACCTGTAGTAATATAAAAACTATTTTTAAGATACCATCTTATAACTTTATATAATTAACGCTTCGGTTCTTTAACGCTTATTAAATATTGTTAGACATACTTTTCTATGATAATATGTCTGTTCCGAACGTTGCCGATCATTCTGGCTTTTTGATGATTTTGTTGGTTGCTATACGGAATAGTTGTAATGATGTCTTTCTATACCATGCTCTCAGGTTAGCAAGCCAGGATATTATTCTTCGTCCTGGAGCCCTTTTTCCTTCAATTTTACCTTGCAAAATGCATTGGAGTAGCTCGAATCTGCCTTGATTTCTCATTATACATGTCTTAAGTACAGCAGCTTACGGCCCTTCACGATGTTGACCAAATCTGCGGTTGTGTTCATCCTCCGTAGCACTTCTTGGTTGGTTAATTTCTTCGTAGCACTTTGTCCATGGTATCTTCAGGATCATTTTGTTGTTATTTATGTTTATTTCTCCGTATTATTATATTATAGCATCCAGCTATTTTGCTTGCTTTTATTACTTGTTCCATGACTTCTTCTTCCTCAATATTGTATCTAAAATAAGTTGATTATAAGCTCCAAGGTATTTATTAAATTTTTTTACTTGTTCTACTCCATTTTCTCCTAGTCTATTGAATAGTTAGAAAATAGGTAGTTTATAAATCCATTAAGTTTATCTGTTTTAGAAATCCTCTATAAAATCATGAGTTTTGCCAACGTTTTATCTTTTGCAATTGACAATGCGATATATTTTTAGGTCGCATGAAAAACGCTTCAGTATTAGACCAAATTACTAAACAAGTAGATATTGAACTAACCCCAGAAGAAAAAGTATTAATTGAATCAGTCAGGGCTGTCTGGGAGGCCATCTTGAACATCGATATTGAAGATGACACTGATTTCTTTGCAAGTGGGGCTGGATCTATGGATGTCGTCAGGTAAGTGACATTTTTTCTTGGTAATATCTTTGGTAGCCCAGTCAGGATCTGTAAAAAAATAGCTTAAGTTGGTTGTATTGAACTGCAACTTAGATTTTTGTAGAAAGGTGTCCAGAAAGTTGTTTATACCTTTAATCTTGCATATCTCGAAATGTATCTTATATAACAAATAGAAAAGCATTACTAGAAATTAAATTTCCCCTTAAAATAAGCTTGTGAAATTAGGAAAAAAATTCTAAACCCTAAAAAAATCTTAAAAAAAACGAAACTATGTTTTTAAAATGTGATAAGGGTAAATCGGGAAAATCTTCTCGCATTTTTATTTGCGCCATTATTATTTTGGAGATAACTTCAAGTTTGTTATATTCGCGGTGTGCAAGTACTTGGAGGGGATACGAGAAACGATCGTGCGCGAACAGCGGAGAAATCTTACAACTTTCTTAAATAATTCATTGTCAATTGAAATTGTCAAATTGACGTATAGGTATTTCATACCTACTGTCATTGAAGAAGAAACATTATATGTTGCTGCACTATATTGATATGATATGCAATTATTATATAAAAGTAAATTAATTTATTGTATTTTGCTTGCAGTAGGTACTACATTTTAATGATTAATTTTATTTACTACATACAATTGTTTACCTTTTAATAACATAACCTTAATATTATTTTTTTTTCTTATAATTTGTTTTGGACTATGGCCTTGACAATTATCCAGCAACCAGATTAATAAAATTGGCCAATATAATTAAATGTGCGAAAAATGTTGCCGAGCTATAAAGCCAGGTGTCGCTTTTCCGAACTTGCACGGTCCCAATAGTAAATTTTCAGAAACTCTATAAAGACTTACTTCTTTATCTTTTTTGGAAAATTTATAAAACTTTTTTTCTTTTATTAGATTGGTGGAAGAGGTCAAAGAACTGTTCAAAACTGAGCTAGAAAATGAAGATGTTTTTATGGCGCCAGTATTTTCCGAATTTTGCGTTAATGTAGTCCAGAAAAGTCGTGGAGGAAAGGGGGAGATCAAAGTAGAATACAGAGCAATAGAAATGGAAGCAAATAAGATGAAATTGCGTTTTCCTTGCCAACTATTTATTAACGGAGAATTCATGGATGCTGAAGATGGAAAAACTACTCAAACTGTAAATCCAGCTACAGAAGAAGTTATTTGCGATGTAAGTTAAAATAAGAGTTTCTGTTTTATATTTAAAAAAAATTGGTGATTTATTGTTGTCATCATCTAGCAATTATCGTGCTCCATTCCTTTTATTTCTTATTTTTATATATCTGTATCTATTTTTATGGACAAATATATAATTTATTTTTCTTCTTCTTCGGATTTTTCCCACTGTGAATTAGCCGTTTTCGTCCTCTCCTCCACAACCCTCTACTCTCCCACTCACCTTTTCTGGGGTCCCTATCTATCATAGCATTTCCTGTGTACGTTTTCCATCTCATAGCAGGTATTCCTCTCCGTTTTCTTCCCGGCGAGTCTCGGTCCAATATTCTTTTCGGTCACCTGTGCTCTGTACCACTGCAGGGCTCTGTTTTCCAACTTTTCGTAATTGAGCATTTTACTTCCATTATATTCCATATTTCCTTTCATTGGACATTTTGTTGTCATTGGACATACTTCCGCTCCATATAGGATAGGGTAATATTCAGCACTATGCTCTGGAAGATCCTTTTTTGTTTTCTTTGGTTAAAGTGTTGTTTCATATCAGTCCATGGAGTGCTTTCGTGGCTTGTTTTAGCCGTAAAATTTTTCTTTCTATATCTTTCTTACAAGTCCCATCTCGGCTTATCATTTACCCTAAATACGTAAAAATCTTACAACTCTTAATAGTCTCTTCTAAACTTATCATATATTCCATGTCTTGTGCAAAAACGACTTGGTCATCGGCGAAAAGTAGTGAATATAATATGTTCTCTTGTGCTAGTATGCCCATTGTTTCACATTTTCTATACCTACCACATTTTCAAAGCCTGCTCTATGTATTTGTTAAAAAGTGTAGGTGATAGACCACATACCTGTTTGGGGCCTTTTGTTGAAATGATTGTTTTTGTTATTTCATTGCCTAACTTTATTTGCACCTGTGTTTCTTTATACGGTCTTTGTGTTACATTTACCCATTTTTCTCTAACACGCATTCTTCTTTCTTCTCATTGCTTCCTACAGTTATTTCCTGGACATGCTATCGTATGCATCCTCCAACTCGATAAAAGTCATATGTGTTTCAATATTTTTCTCTTTGTTCTTTTCTATTACTTATCTCATGATAAATAGACATTATCTGGCTTTTCGGGATCTGGCTTGTTGTTCGCCATAATGGCCCATGTGCTGCTGTTTACTTTTATAACGATGGAAATGATTCTGGCTATTGAAGGCATTACACTGATCCCTCTATAATCTATAGTGTTAGCTTTTTTTGAAAATGGTGGACATATGTGACAGGTTCCACTCATTTGAAATCTCCTTCCTTGCTTCAATTTTATTGAACAACTCTCGTATAAAGGATACGCCCCTTGCACCTCCATATTTCAGCAGTTCCGTTTTTATGTTTCCTGGTCCTGGTGCCTAATATCTTGTTAAACTAAAAAATAAACTTAGACTATCTCCTCTGTTAGTATGTGCACATATACGTAACACATTTATAGTAAGAAGGTTTTTGCTGTCTTTCAGGTTCAATGCGCTTCCAAAAACGATGTCGATAAAGCAGTAGCTGCTGCAAAGAACGCATTTGAAAACGGTGAATGGAGTAAGATCAGTGCAAGAGAAAGGGGTCTCATGCTTTTCAAACTTGCTGATTTAATGCAAGAATACAAAGAAGAACTAGCTACAATAGAATCAATTGATTCAGGAGCTGTATATACTTTAGCTCTAAAAACTCACGTTGGTATGAGCATTGAAACGTGGAGGTATTTCGCTGGGTGGGCAGACAAAATTGAGGGGTCTACGTTACCAGTATCCCACGCGAGACCTAACAGAAATCTCTCGTTTACAAAGAAAGAACCCATTGGGTAAGTTGCTTTACAATTTTTTGTTTATTATTCTTCTTTAAGTGCCGTCTCACAATCGAAGATTGGATATCATCATCATGCATCACTATCTTTACTTTACCTACGGCTGCTCTGAAAAGTTCCATGGAACTGCATTTAAATCAGTCCCCTAAATTTTTCAACCCTGACACTCTCCTTCTTCCCATACTCCTTCCTCCTCTTATTTTTTCCCTGTACTCTATTATAGTCTAAGAGCTAGAGCCGGAAAATCATCGTCATAACTAATATGGAGTTTTTCCTGTGAAACGTATCCATTGTATATTGACAATTATGACCCCTTTCAGGCTGTCACCTCAGTGGATACAGGAAGTAGCAATAAGGGACGAAAGGGGAAAGTTAGTGCAGTCTTAAAGGTTTTCACCCTCTATTTTGTTAAACCTCCATCGATTTGCATTAAAATTGGTGACTAGTTAGAGCATACCTCAAGAAACAAAACTGATTTGGTGCCAAATTACACTTTTGCCCTGGGGGTGGATACCACCCCTTCTCGTAGGTGAAAACTATTTTATTAAAAATAACCCCACAAATCTATAGAGGGACAAATTTTAAGTAAAATTTGTTATATCATGTTATTAAAATAAATCAATACTTTTTGAGTTATTAAAGATCAAAGATTTGAATTTTTCGTGAAAAAATGCATGGTGTACAGCGGTTTTTCATAAATATCTCAAAAACTATAAGTTTTATCAAAAAAGTTATAATTATCAAAATTGAAGACGATAAAAAATAGAATAGACTTCTTATTCGAAAAACCTTTGACAATTAATTAAAAGTGAGTTATAGGTGATTGAATGTATATTTTTTTCGGCTAGTACTCAAATCTAAGTATTTAAGCTTAAATAACGGAAAAACGATACATTTTATAAAATATATTTACTAAACACTTGTCAAAGAACTCAGAAATATGTATCAAATGAGCTCCCGGAGAAGTTGATACCACTAAACATTATGCTAAAATCATTTTTCAAAGTTTAGGCTCCAACAATTTGGAACTTAATTATTATATTATTTATATAAGTTTTTTAAATTGTTTTTAGACATTTGTGTAAAATTTAGCAAAAATGTATTCAAATATGTTAAATGTACCCATTAGTTGACACCTCCAGTTTCTGGACATATAGTTTATACTGATAGAAAAAATTCAATAATATTCAAAATAATACAAAAATAATATTTACACTTACACTATTGTATTAGTATGTACTTGCTACTGTCATTTCGGAGACGTCGTTTGTATTTAGACAAGGCGGAAACGGCGGGTTCGTTCGGAAAAATATTCCCATGAGATATTTTTGCATAGTCACATTCGTGAGACATCCCAGAATAAGGTTCCATAATTTTTTTTTAACAATTTTTTTTTAATCAAATTGCAAAAAATCAATATTTTTGGCCCGGACTAATTTTTTTTAGGTTTTTTGGATCATTCTGGACAAAAAAGGTCTCTTATAATTTCTCTCCAAAGTTGATCTTTTTCGAGTTACAAGCAATTTAAAATTTGAAAAACGCGAAAATGGCCATTTTTAAGGCTTAATAACTCGGTTAAAAATTATTATTATGAAAGTCAGAAAGTAACTAAATCAAAGTTTAAAGTCTCCGCTACATGATCCCGAAGAAATCTGTGTCATTAATTTACTACTAAGCTGTTATTTTTAATTAATATCAATGAGCGATTAGATCGTATTGACGCGGTTGTAAATGTGAGTGCGAGTAAGATGCACAATTGGACTGCTGGAATGGCTTCTCTCTCGCACTCAGCATTTAAATACGTCGCACATGTGCATGGCGCTTATTATTATTACTTAAAAATAACAGCTTAGTAATAAAATAATGACAAAAATTTCTTCAGGATCTTGTAGGGGGGACTTTAAACTTTGATTTAGTCATATATTGACTTTCATAATAATAACTTTTAACTTAGTTATTAAGCCTTGAAAATCGCCATTTTTCGTTTTTTTCAATTTTAAATTGCTTATAAGTCGAAAACGATCAACTTTAGAGAAAAATTATAAGAGATCTTTTTCGTCCAGAATGGTCCAAAAAATTAAAGAAAAAATTGTTCGGGCCAAAAATTTTGATTTTTGCAATTTGATTAAAAAAAAATTGTTAAAAAAAAATTGGCCCACTTTTCACGTGGGCGACTTCTTGAACCTTATTCTGGGATGTCTGACGAATGTGATTATGCAAAAAAATCTCATGGGAATATTTTTCCCTTCGAACCCGCCGTTTTCGCCTTGTCTAATTGAATATATTATTATATTGCATACTCCAAAAAATACCCATATTATGGCTGTTTTCAACATGGCAACAGAATACACTTGCGTGCTTAAAATAAATTGTACAATTGATACAGATACTGCTGTGAAATTAATTAGTGAAAAAACATTGAAAACTGCAAAAGAAAAATTAAATATTATTAAAAATTAAAATTTAATTATTAAATTATAATACTAACTTCATTCCCGAAATTTCTTTGAAAATTATTCTGTTAACTAATTTCAAAATAAATATATAAATAGCATATGTTTTAATTTTCACTTTTTCCTAAAAAATTCGAAAGGGTTCTCTTATTTTCATCATCACTTGTTTAGCTTTGATGTTATCAACTTCATCTGGAGCTCACTTGATAGGTATTCTTGAGTACTTTGATAAGTGTTTAGTATGTATTGATATATTTCTATTTGATATGAAAATTAAAATTTGATAATTATAGACAAAATTCAATTTAATATAAAATATTTTCAATTTTCTCAACCACGGGCATATAAATTTAGAACAACCTGTATACAACAAATTGTTATATTTAATTTTAAGAAGTGATTAAATAAGACTCAAGTGAAATCGTTAATAGGTCATTATCGTTGTTCGCGGAAGGATCGATCATTAGCCGATGCTAAATAAGACTAAGTGGGAATAGAGAATAGGTCATTAAAATTTGTATATAGTAGAAAGTAATTTTAGAATGGGAATTAACTATTTTCTTTGAAATCCATTAAGCATATTTAGAAAGTTTAAAAATTGGTTTTGAGGAATACTGCGAATGAGAGTTGGTGGTGGAATTTTGATTTGTGAATCTGGAAGGGATATTTAGAAAGTAGGGGAATGAATGACAAATAGAGATCAGAATGTTTTGAGCTGTCGAGAAGTGAAGTCGAGTCGTAGACGGTAGTGTACGGAGAGTGAGAAAGCCGGTGTAGTTCCGTGAGTGTGGAGTATCTATCGTGGAACGAGAGGTAGGCCAGGTTGAGAGTAAAAGAACCTCCTTGAGCCAAGAGTTCCCGGTAGCTGATTGCAGTTTCGAAAAAGGTAGAACACAGCATCACGACAGAAGCAGGAAACGAGAGCTATACGAGCTAGTTTCAGAGGAGAACATTACTGGAAGCCAGGACGAGGTTTTGATTGCAGCCAAGGATAGCAGGAAACGGGTCTTGTGTGAAGACATTCTCAGTTCACCAGAAAAAGGTCAGTCTCATTTGTTTGGACATGAATGTATGGGTTTTTCGTAGTAAATACCACATTTAAAATTGAAGAAACATAATCAATAATATCAGAAAAGCTTCATCAAACTTAAATAGAATTGTTGCTAATAAATCATAATAGTTAAATGTTAATAAAAACTTTAAATTGGAAATCAAAAGGAAATAAGATTCCCATGTGTAAATGTTATGTTTAAGAATAATAAGATATAGCAAATATTAAGTAGTGATTGCCATTTAAATAAAATAAACAATATTTTGATTACACTTGTAACCCATATGTGTTATTATTTTACTCTTTTCTTTCCTATCCCGATTAGGAACCATTAAGAAATACTTAGAAGCCACGTAAGTAAGTAATTAATTTTATAAAAAGCCCTGAGATTGAAAACATATTGATATGTGATCTGGTAAATTAATTAGATTATTATTAATGCATTGATTAAATTAAATGACATATAAAAACATTATCTCATATCAATAATCAAGATCACAACAGTATGTATATTTTAGAAAATGCATCGTTTTCCCGTTATTTAAGCTTAAACACTCGTACTTAGATTTGAGTACTAGCCAAAAAATAGTTATTTTCCTAACAAGTGCAGAAAGTCATTCTTTTCCGCACGCGACTGCAGTTTGCCGAACGACGCGAAGCAAGCGAGTTCGGCAAGCAGTCGAGTGCGGAAAAGAGACTTTCTGCAAGAGTTAGGAACAATATTTTTTCTAAGAGTCTTTAAAAAATTACCAAATCTTAATCAATTAATTTAATTAATATGAAAATACCTACACAAATTAATTCTTTGACAAGGTTGTCAAAACCAAACTTTCAATATAATTAGTTAGCATGACGACGATCTTGGTTTCCATGACGATGATTCAAAACGACTGTTATTGTCTACCGATTTGACTTTCAAATATTATGTCAAAATAATTTTATTTCATCGAATTGTCGCGTTAATTTCATTAAAACAGGAACACAATAAGATATATTTGAAATAAATTAGTAAACAATATCTAAATATTAGTTTATTGCATGTATTATAATTACTTTAAGGCCATATTAAAATACCTAAGTTAACACGCGTGCGTAAAAGTAAAAACCGCGTGCGGAAAAGTAATACGCGTGCGGAAAAGTAACACGCGTGCGGAAAAGTGAAACTTTCTAAACTAAAATGCGTGCGCGAAAGTAGACATTTTTGCACGCTCGTAGAAAAAATATATATTCAATCAACTATAACTAGGGTTACCATACGTCCGGATTTCGTCCGGATAGTCCGGATTTGAAAGACATGTCCGGATTGGCGTCCGGATATGAGAAATGTCCGGATTTTTTTCTTTACTAAAAAAATATATTTAAAAAACATATTTAACAAATTACTCGAAGATTTCAAAGATGCAAATTTTATTACGGTTACAACTGATAGTTCAAACAGAAACGAAATCAAACTGACTCCGGTATGTGTTCGTTATTTTAAGCAAAATGAAGGTGTCAACGTGAAACTTTTATTTTTTGATGAACTGCCAGGTGAAACATCTGATCTTTTAGTAGAACATGTTTTAAAATGTATTAAAAAGTACTCTATTGATTCAAAAGTAGTTTGCCTTTGTGCTGATAATACCAATACTAACTTTGGGGGTGTCAAAACGCAAGGGCAAGGATATGTTTTTTTCCTTGGACTACCCCTGTCTGGATTTGGCCTTAATAAATTATGGTAACACTAACTATAACTCACGTTTAATTAATTCTAAAAGGTCTTTTACGTAAAGAATCTATTCGATTTTTTATTATCTTCAATTTTGGTAATCATAACTATTTTGTTAAAACTTACAGTTTTTTAATTATTTATGAAAAACCGCTTTACACCATGCATTTTTTTCACGAAAAATTTAAATATTTGATCTTTAATAACTCAACAAGTATTCATTTATTTTAATAACTTGATATAACAAATTTTCCTTAAAATTTGTCCCTCTGTCGATTTGTGGGGTTATTTTTAATAAAATAGTTTTCAGCCCGAGAAGGGGTGGTATCCACCCCCAGGGTAAAAGTGCAAGTTGGCACCAAATCAGTTTTGTTTCTTGAGGTATGCTCTAACTAGTCACCAATTTTAATGCAAATCGATGTAGGTTTAACAAAATAGGAGGTGAAAACCTTTAATGACTGCACTAACTTTCCCGTTGCATCCCTTATTGCTACTTCCTGTATCCACTGAGGTGACAGCCTGAAAGGGGTCATAATTGTCAATATACAATGGACACGTTTCACAGGAAAAACTCCATATTACTTATGACAATGATTTTTCGGCTCTAGCTCTCCGTCTATTATCAGTCTTGGCATTTCATATCGCCGTCCCCTCATGACGATCCCAGATATTGAAACTTTTTTATTTTTATTATGTTGATTATTTCGTATTCTTTGCCCATTTCTCACAATACTTCCGTGTTCGTTTCGTTCTGTGACCATGCTATTCTAAGATCCTTCTGTAATACCACATTTTAAATAATTGTAGCTTATTTATGTGTTCTTCAGTGTCCAGCTTTCAAGTTCACATTGCAGTATCGAAAACACGTAGCATCTCAGAGCTTTTACTCTCAGTTCTAATCTAAGGTGTTTGTTGCAGAGAATAGCTGGCCCTTATTTCTATTGTTTGATCATTATTTTCTGAAACACAGATTCACAAGTATTTGTATTTACCTTTCTATCAATATATTTCCTAAATGTTTTTTAATTTGTATATTTGTTATCTTAGTCATTATCATATATTTTTCTTTTTCATATTCATCTTTAGTTAATATTTTTCACAGAAACTGTTTTTTTGTTTAGTAGTAATTTAAGTTGCTCAGCAGAGCTTGCCATAATCACGATATCATCTGCATGTCTTACGTTGTTAATAGTTCTTCCGTTAATTATTATTCCTTTACATTCAGATAGTAATGCTATTTTATGCAGGGTAGATCAACAACAGATGCAATTTTCATTATAAGACAGTTGATGGAAAAATACAGGAGTAAAGAAACAGACGCTCATATGGTATTCATTGATCTTGAGAAAGCATATGATAGAGTTCCTCGAGAGATTCTGTGGTGGGCACTCAATAAGAAAGGAGTCCCTGGTAAATATGTAAAGATTGTGAGGGATATGTATGAGGGAGTAACGACTAGTGTTAGGACAGGTGTGGGAGAGACTGATAAATTTCATGTGAAAGTAGGATTGCACCAAGGCTCTGTGCTTAGTCCGTATTTATTCTCATTAGTTTTGGACCAGATAACAGCGAAATTACAGGGTAACATTCCATGGTGCTTAATGTATGCTGATGATGTCGTGTTAGTAGGAAATAGTGAAAGAGACTTAGAACAAAAACTGGAACAGTGGAGACAAGCTCTGGAGGAAAAAGGTTTAAAACTTAGTAGGACAAAAACAGAGTATTTGGAATGTTCATTTAAAGATGGAGCTACTACAAATGAAATGGTATCTTTGGATGGTGAAATGATTGTGAAAAGCAATAGTTTTAAGTATCTAGGATCGGTATTACAGAGTAATGGAGAAATAGATGGAGATGCATGCAGTAGAATTAGGGCTGGATGGATGAAGTGGAAAGAAGCGAGTGGTGTGTTGTGTGACAGAAAAATTCCAATGAAGCTGAAGGGAAAATTCTATAAAACAGCCATAAGACCGGCTATGATGTACGGAACTGAATGTTGGGCAGTGAAAAAGAAAGAGGAACAACGAATGTATGTGGCGGAAATGAGAATGCTTATATGGATGAGTGGAGTGACAAAGAAGGATAAAATTAGAAATGAGTATATTAGGGGAAGTCTAGGTGTGGCACCAATTGATGCCAAAATGAGAGAGCATAGGTTAAGATGGTTTGGTCATGTTCAACGTCGAGACGTTAAACACCCAATACGAAGAATAGCTGAAGTGCAGATTCCTGGAAGGAGTAGGAGAGGAAGACCAAAGAAGACCTGGGGGGAGGCGATAAGGCAGGATATGTTGGTAAAGGGGATTAACATTGATATGACCCAAGATAGAATTGTGTGGAGAAATGCAATTAGGGAAGCCGACCCCGCATAGGGATAAGGCAAGGAGAATGAATGATGAATGAATTCAGATAGTAATGCTTGTTCAGAAATGGATTCACCAAATATATATTGCATAGTAATGGAGACATAATATATCCCTGCCTAACTCCTCTCCTGATTTCAATTTCTCAACTGGATTCGTTATCTATTACAATTCTATTCGTTATCTATTCGTCTATTCGTTATCTATTATCTATTATTCGTTATCTTTGAGCTATCACAATAAAATCAAATAACCTCTCTCTGGTTCCTAGTCCGTTTTTCTGAGCCCAATCTGACTATTATCTATTCCTTCTTCTATTTTTTTTATTTATACGATCATGTATTTTCTCCAAGAATAATTGAGGGGGCCAGGCGTGAAAGGGTTTAAGTGCAGGTTTGATAGTTCTGAGATAATCAGCTTCAAAGTTGTTTGAGTCTTATAAATTCTAGGAGTCATTAAACTAAAATATGTCTAGTGTACAATGTACTATAAAACGATAAAAATATAAGCTTATATTATTATTCTTACTATATCCTTCCTTTTTTTCAATTATTAAAAAAATGCACTTGAATCGGTACATGGTGTTGATAAATGTTACTGGTAAAACGGTTCAAGTGTAGATGTTAACTACATATTACTAATCATTTTTGTCCCAGCTGTTATCCACAGTGTAACTACAACTGGCACGTTACATAATACTTAATGAGTCTTGAAAATTGTTCACAAATCTATTATTTATTTACTTGAAATTAATCATATATTAACATGTGTTTACACATAACAGAATACTGAAAATAGTTTTGTGGTAAAATGGTTCAAGCGCACTTAAACCCGTTTATTACTATTTGTTTTTGGGCCATTCCATTTCAAATCACTCAATTTTGGAACAAAAAAAAAATTTGGACCTCCGATTTGTCTGAAAATTGGTATATAGCTTCTGCGGGACGTAAAAATAAGATATTTAAGGTCAAAAAATCTTCTTCTTTTTTTCTCAAAATGTTATTTTATGCGATTTTACAGTGATTTGGTGTTTATTTATACAAATTTGCATTTTCTATCGTAAAGTATCAATGGAAACATAATATTTTAATAGAAGGGACTCAAAAATGTCATTATATGGCATTATAACAAGTTACTTTGATTCAAAACAAGCTTTTGATCAAATTTTATAGTGTAGAAAACGTTAAAATACCGTTTTTTACATTTTTCTCCATTCCCAAAATACATCATAATCGATGTGGCTGAGAATTTGCCCACAGATAGACAAAACATAGGACTTTAAGTGGTGAGAAGGATTTGAATTATATTACAATACCAAAAAAGTTACATGCAATATTATAGTCAAACATATAGGCGTCTACTGTAAGTACAATTTAACTCGAAAATATCGACCTCACGACAAAAATTGTTAAAAAGAAATTGTAATAATTGTAAATACGATTTATTTGGAACAATTTCAGTTCCTACCATTTTTGTCGAAAAGTTAAAAATGGTGGAGATATTGAGCAAAACAGGTTCTCCTTTAAAACCAAGATGGCGGCTAACGTAACGGAGGAATTCATTCGTGATTTTAAACTTAGGCTACTATTGACTCCCCTAAAGATCAGAAAAATAAAATTTTGGGCAGCTCGGCATTCAAGGTCAAATGCTATCCCGACTGGACTAATATATACTTTTGAGTCTGATATTACTGCATGTAACTTTTTTGGTATTGGAATATAATTCAAATCCTTCTAACCACTTAAAGTCCTATCTACTGGCTATCTGTGGGCAAATTTTCAGCCAAATCGATGATGATGTATTTTGGGAATGGAGGAAAATGTAAAAAACGGTATTTTAACGTTTTTTGCACTATAAAATTTGATCAAAAACTTGTTTTGATTCAAAATAACTTGTTATAATGCCATATAATGACATTTTTGAGTCCTTTCTATTAAAATATTATGTTTTTCATTGATACTTTACGACAGAAAATGCAAATTTGTTTAAATAAACACCAAATCACTGTAAAATCGCATAAAATAACATTTTGAGAAAAAAAGAAGAAGAAGATTTTTTGACCTTAAATATCTTATTTTTACGTCCCGCAGAAGCTATATACCAATTTTCAGACAAATCGGAGATGCAAAATTTTTTGCCTGAGTGATTTGACATGGAATGTACCTTTTACAGAATACTAAAAATAGTTTTGTGGTAAAACGGTTCAAGCGCACGGTTAAACCTGTTTACTACCAAAGCAAACTGCAATTGTTTTCAGTGAACTAAATGTAATGGCGATAGATGGCGACTGTAGGGCGAAATATGCTTAAATCGTTTTACCACCAAGTTCTAATACCATTTAAGTATGCGAATCTGTACGAGTAAAATTTTAAAAAAGTGCACTTAAACCCTTTTACTTCTAACTCCCTCAATTATTTAAGAACATGGCATATTAATGATACTGTTCTATAGTCACTATAATGAGTTCCCTTCTTTAGCGTTTGTATTTTTAGGAATAGCACAAAAGGTGGAGAGTAATCATTGTTTCGGTATATGTCCTGTTTTATATACTGTGTCAAACAATTCTACTATAATGTGTAAAGTTCCATCATTGATGCATTTTAAGTTTTCTACTTAGGTTTGGTCTGGACCTACTGCTTTGCTAGTTTTGCTGTTTTTTAATGCCATTTTAATTTCCTCTCTTAATATATTTAAAACCATACCATCTTCTGTATCTATTTCCATCTGTTCTGTTCTATTACCTTTAAATATAATTCATTGATGTATTCTGCCCATCTCTTTAATTTTTCGTTAGGATTCAACACAAGTTGTCCAGTTGTAGTATCTTTCAGTGTGCCTGGATTTCTTTTTCGATTGTTGTGAATTAATTCTTTAATTTTATGTGTGTTAAAATTGTCATGTCTTTTCTGGTATTCTTGTATTTCTGCGCATTGTTTTTTTAACCATTCTTCTTATTTCGCCTGCTTAATATCTTCTATTTTATTTTTTTAATCACTTTTATGTTAACGACTTTCTTCCATTAAATCTAAAAGTTTCTCCGTCATTTATTGTTTCTTTTTGGATCTGGTTGATGTCAGAAAATCTTTTTAACTTTTATCTATTTCTATCTTTATTAATACCCATTTTTTATTCATATCAGTATTTTGCAAAAGTTGTTCTCTTTGTTTTTTTTTTTTGTTTATTGGATGAACGCAATTACGATTTATCTAACTCTTGCAAAATATTTGTACATTCGCAAACTTTTAAATCTTACTTATATCGTAACTTATTAATCATTCTTTTAGTGTATGTGGATTGGTTACCCCATGGAATTACCCATTAATGATGCTTTCATGGAAGATGGCAGCTTGCCTGGCAGCTGGAAATACCGTAGTTATTAAGCCTGCACAGGTTTGTCCTTTAACAGCATTAAAATTCGCAGAGTTATCAGTAAAAGCTGGAATTCCACCAGGGGTTATCAATGTTGTGACCGGATCGGGTAAGTTTTGGTTGATTTATCATCATTTTATCAAATGTCTCGTTGGAAATAAACCACAAATTATTAAAAAATCTGTGTTAGACCTTTTAACCTCTTTAAAACAAAAAAGTATTATCTGTTCATTTATATTGACAATTCCAAAATATTCTAGTGTATACAGTATACAGTATACAGGGTTGGAATAAAGTACGAAACCAACCAGAGGCTGCTTTACCTATTGTGCAGGGTGTGCGGCGCACACGGATGCCGGGATGTTGGGGGCGCCGAGCGCCAAAGAGCGGGTCCTTTATTTTGTATCAACATAAAATATGCTTTAAAACGATTAATCCAAAAATTACATTGGCACTTAAGCGCGATTTATAGATTGCCGCCCGCCCGGCTGTCCGTCCAACAAACGGGCGGCAATCGATCTTTTGATTCGTTTGAAGGCATACCGACAATAATTCCAAAATCGGTTGTAGAACATATAAAGCTCAAATTGCTTGGGACTTGCCGGGCATTTTCAAAGGCGTTTGTATACGTGTCGCGGGGTAATTTTGCGAAATGAGCTTTGACGGAATGGATTAATTATTATATTTAAGTTAACATGTAAATATAAAGTAAAGCGGCTTTTCTTTTGATTAAAATTATTTAAAAGGAAGATTTTCTTTTATTTCTACCACAATTATTACGACTTTCAGCGGAATCAGAGCTCCTCAAAAATTATCCTTATTAACAATTATATATATCAACCTTACCTCATAGATAAAAAAGTTCATTTTTAGTTAAATATTTTTAACAAGATTTGGGTAGGTTTTTCTGACGCCGGCGTCGTGAATACCTATTGGCTTCCGACATCATTTAATATTGCACTAAATATTTGCATCTGGATTTTTGTTAACATTATAAGCGTACCTAATATCCTCTAATACCCCATATACTAGTACTAGGTAGGTACCTGGTACCTATTCGACTATTCCATTTTCACTGCGCGTCTACTAAAGGGCGCCATGCGCCAGGGCATCGACTGCACACGGGCGCTACATGAGCTAGAGCCGCCTCTGGTAGAGGCGGCTTTACCTATTGTGCAGGGTGTACGGTGTACATGGGCGCCGGCATGTTGGGGGCGCCGAGCGCCAAAGAGCGGGTCCTTTAGTTTCTTTCAACATAAAATGTGCTTTAAAACGATTAATGAAAAATTCCATTGGCACTTAAGCGCAATTTATAGATTGCCGCCCGCCCGGCTGTCCGTCCAACGGACGGGCGGCAATCTTTGGATTCGTTTGAGGACATACCGACAATGATTCCGAAATCAGTTGTGGAACCTATATAGGTTAAATTGATTGGGACTTGTCGGGTATTTTCAAAGGCGTTTGTACACGTGTACGTCGCGGGGTAATTTTGCGAAATAAGCTTTGACGGAATGGATTAAGTAGTATTATATATTTAAGTTAACATGTACTATTATTTACTCGTGTACTCCAAGCTGTCAAATTTCCTAAACCAATTTTCAAGCTTACTTCATATGATTTCAAGCTTACCTCATAGATACAGTTGGAAAAATGAAAGAATGCCAATGAACGATCACATCAATCACTTATTTTGTATTTGCTGTCTCTTTCTATAAATAACAAAGGTTTGTTATAGAAAAAGATAGCAAATACAAAATAAGTGATTGATGTGATCGTTCATAGGTATTCTTTCCAAGCTCTCCGAGAGCTCTGTTTCGAGCTTTCCGTAGCTAGATAGTGCGATGCCTATCTACATAGATATTAAACGCCATCACTTATTCTATTACTTGACCCTCCAGCTCTAATTTACACCTTATTAGATCTGCTGTTATAACCATGCATTTAGTCTTTTTTGGGGAAATTAACATGTTAAATTTTCTGACGGTTATATTAAATTATTGGTGCAGCATACGTTGCAAATCATCTTCACTTTGAGAGATTATTAGTATTGGATTGTCTTCATAGCAGATTATTTTAAGTTGTTTTTCTTCCATTTGGTATCCTTTTTAGTTCTTACTTTTTTTATTATTTCATTCATGATCAGGTTGAACAATAATGGAATCCCCCTGTCTTATCGCATTGCCAGATTCAATTGGGTAAGTTTGTTCATCTTCTACTTTTACTTTTATTATGTTGTTCTGGTAGATGTCTTCAATCGTTTTAATTATTCCCATAGGTCTCTCTTGAGTATAACAAATGGATAACGTCCTTTAATTCGATCCTGTCAAATGCTTTCTTAAGGTCCACGAAACATAAAAATACCGGTAATCTACCAAACTTGGTATGTATTATAGTCTGTTTTTAAACCAAAAGGAGTAATTCAAATTTTCCGTGCCGTAAAGCTTGTTTGTAATTGGTCCAACCTCAGAAAGTTTACATCACTGCTATCAAATTTTGACACTAATGACATTTATACAATTTTGACACTTTTGACATTTTAAAAGTTAATTAAGTTATATCAGCAAATACTATTGACTGTAATACATACAACTCTTGACATTTCTCATTACATTTGAGGAAGCAAAAAAATAGCGCCATCTAGCGGTCAGCGGTGATAATCAGAGCAATCTAACCTTACATTTAAAAAATTGCTTTATTATTTTTTTTTGTATAAGTGTTTGAACTATTTTTATTTTAATTTAATTTTGCAAAATTAGCTTGTTATTCAAAAATTTATAAAATTAAATTTGAATGTTTACGTCAAATTTTACGTTGTCTCAACGTAGTTTCACCGCATGCCGACAGTGGCGCTAGTGGCAACCTGATTCGCGTGCTTCCAGATTTCTGTGGGAGTTGGACGTATTACAGTCAATAGTATTTGATATCAGCGATTTTTTTGTATATCCTGCGTTATTCCTTTAATTTTTAGATTGTTAGTCTGTTTTATATAAAAAACACTTGTTTTTAGAACTTTTTAGCGACGTATTAGTATAATATAAAATTTTATGGATTACCGTCAAAGGCCGATATGTACAACCAAAAAAGAATATATATTTGGTGATATTTCTAGTGACTTTCTTGGGTGTGAGTCTATCTTTTGAGTTTACTCCCCTTGGTTTAAAAACAAAGTATAATTAATAACAACTTCTTTTAAAATCTGCAAAAATATACAGGGTCTCCTATTTAAATTAAATAAAATAAGGGTATTTCCGGTAAAACCATATGTAGAGTAGTACCTAACAAAAAATATAGTATATCATTCAGATGCGTTATGTCTCATAATACTTGCATGCTAAGTTTCATAAATGGCGTCTTTTTGTTTCAAATATACAGTGATGAGCACTCTAATAACCGGCAAAATAGCTCAAAAGATGGAAAACATAATACATTGCGGAACAAAAAGAGATGAAACTAGTGGAGGTGGAAATTATCGTTATAAACGTATTAAATTAACATTACATTACATAGTTTCCCACCTTTAGAGGTCTGTGACAGGAGTATAAAATTCTACTGTCCCAGTGGCAGTTGTCACACTCCTCTGATACGTCTTAAGGTGGGAAACTATGTAATGTAATGTTATTTTAGACGTTTATAACGATAATTTCCACCTCCACTAGTTTCGTCTCTGTTTGTTTCGCAATATAATATATTATGTACATATTCTAATAATATTATGTTTTCCATCTTTTGAGCTATTTTGCCGGTTATTAGCGCGCACATCACTGTATTTAGTTGGTTCGATATTTTATCTCAACCCTGTGTATAATTATATGTTTTTTTGTGTATAATCTTAATTGTTTTTATATAAAACAATGTCAACAATTTCAATCTGGAAGATGAAACATCAAATTGAGATATTATTTTAGGGGTTACTACCAAATAGATATTTAAAAAGAAATTGAATGAGGAAAAAGGTTTCACAACAATATTTTTCATTGTATCTCATTATTGATTAATACGTATCTTTAGGATCTGTTGCTGGACAAGCCATAGCCGATCACCCTCACGTCAGAAAATTGGGATTCACGGGAAGCACAGAAATAGGACAAGTCATAATGAAAAGTTGCGCAGAATCAAATTTGAAAAAAGTATCACTAGAACTTGGAGGCAAGTCTCCATTAGTTATATTTTCAGACTGTGATCTTGACAAGGCAGTAAGACTGGTAAGTCACATGTAATTTTTATCAATTTTTGAGTTTGAGAAATCACTAAATCATAAGGCTCGGTCTTTTCATCTCTGATAGCTACTTATCTGGAAGTTTATCTTATCTACTTATTAGCTACTTATGTCTTAAAAGACCGGGCCTTACTGTTTTTTTTTAATATTTGATAACCCACTCTTTTTTTCAACCGTTTCTCTCAATATAATATTATTAAAACATTTATAGAACATTGCGCGTATTGATCTGCTCTAAGGTGTACTTCCATTCAAAATTTTCAGGGGTTTGTCACTTGTTTTAATTATATGGGTCTGGGTTTCCCCTTTGATCTTTTTTACTGTAAAAATTTATAAACTACAAATGTCAAGTTGACACAATTAACAATATTAGCTGTCAGCTGTCTCTACCTTGTTTTGTACTTATACTTTATTGTTCTCTTTTAATCTAAATTTAATAATATTACCTACTTCTTCTTCTTTAAGTTCCATCTTCTATCGAAGGTTGGAAATCATCATGGCTATCGGATCCTGTTGATTGCCGCTCTAAATGGTTCTGCACTACTGCATTTGAACCATTCCCTTAAGTTCTTAAGCCAGGATATTCTTCGTCTTTGTCATGTTACCTACTAGTTGGTACTTCTTCTTTTTGTGTAAACATGGCTCAGTCTGTTTTTCAATGTGCCTCCAGTAAGTTGTCATTCCGTCGTTTTCGGGGTCTTCCCACTGGTCGTCGTCCTATTAGAGAACCGTCTCTCGCCGTTCTTACTACTTACTCTATTTGTCGTAATTCGGCTTATGTGGTCGTTCCATTCTACTCTTCTGTTTTTTACCCCGTTATTAATGTTGCCCACCTGGCATCTCCGTCGTTTATCTGCACTTCTAGCTCTATCCCATAGTGTCTACCAGAGCTGCGATACTGATTACCGACAGTACCTACTTAAAAAATGTATGTAAGTACTTTTAAGTACTTAAGTACTTTAATCTAAGTACTCAAAAAAATACGTGTACTAGTACTTGAAGTTTTAAGTATTCCGACAAATACTTGTACTTAGTATTCTATTTTTTTTAAGTATATATTTAGTATATTTAGTATTCTAAATTTGTTTTAAGTATAATTTTACTTGCAACTTAAAAAATAAAAAATACTTAATCTAAAAGTGCTTAAGTACTCAAAATGTACTTAAACCCTTCACGAAAAATTCTTAAGTATTTTACGGATGCTATAATCTGCAAAGTTTGGTAGTTAATTAAGAATAATAGAATTTTTATTGTAGAATAAATGTCATTTATTACACACTATTTTATAATTGATTTATTTTATTTTCTATTTTATTTTCAATAATTTTAAAAAACATTTTTGTTTCGTCCTTTAGAACTCGTCAGCCAGGTTTCCCGTATCCGACAAATAAATATTATTATAATAAAATATTCCTGTTACTCTGACTATCTTCCGTTATTTTTCTTTTGACAAAATTATTGTAATTTAGTTATATGTTCCTGTTTTAAACATCCAACTCTCCATTTCATACAACAGTTAGTACCTACACCTACATACTGAAAATATCTAAAGGTACAGTCGGAAAAAGGAAAGAATACCCATGAACGAACATATAAAACACGCTGTATTTTCCTGTCACCGTGTCACAAAGAAAATTGTCCAGTGCAAGTACACCCTAGTATGGATACGTACCCTAATAATTAAGTGTTCTAGTCCTTAATTTCAATTAAATATTCCTGTTATACAGGGTGTTTCATTAATAATTGTCCATATAGTAACTGGAGAAACCTTAGCACAAAATATGAACATTTAACCTAAAACACTTTAATAAAATGTGGTTCCTTACTGAGTTACAGGGTGTTTTATCTAAAAATTTAAAAATTATTTTTGCTCAGCATTTTAAAACTATTTGACGTATCCTTTTCATACTTGGCAGGAAGTATAGGTACTATACAAACTACTAAATTATATTAAACAAACGTTTCTGGCTATTACCAGAGGCGTACGATGGGGGAAAGTAAATGGTTGACCCTTTCCAAATTCTACGCCACTGGCGGAATTGCTACTTTAGTTAAATTTTTGGATTCCCCAATACTTTCTATCAAAATAATATATTCTTCATTGGTAACGATAAAGTCATTAGTTTTCGAGATCTTTGAAGTTAAAAATGAAACGACACGGTCATTTTTGATTAATGTATTGTGTCCCTTCATTTTTAATTTCAAATATCTCGAAAACTAATCGTTTTATCGTTACGAATGAACAGTATATTATTTACATAAAAATATTGGAAAATCAAAAAATTACACTAAAATAGCAATTTTGCCAGTGGCGTAGAATTTGGGAAGGATTAACCTGCCACTATCCCCTGTCGTACGCCTCTGGTAGTAGCTATAAACGTTTATTTATCTTAGTTTAGTAGGGTATACAGTACCTGCACTTTCTGCCAAGTATGAAAAGGATACGCCAAATAGTTTTAAAGTACTGGGTACAAATAATTTTTAAATTTTAATCATATGAATCATATCATAAATTAATCAAAATAACTGTGCCGTTTCCTATTTAACTTCAAATATCTCGAAAAATAATGACTTTATCGTTACCAATAAAGAGTATATTATTTACGTAGAAAATATTGGAGAATCTAAAAATGGCACCAAAATAGTAATTCTTCCAGTGGCGTAGAATTTGAGAAGGGTCAACCATTCACCATCCTCTGTCGTACGCCACTGGTAGTAGCTAGAAACCTTTGTTTATCATAATTTAGTAGGGTGTATAGTAGTCGCACTTTCTGCCAAGTATGAAAAGGATACGTCGAATAGTTTTAAAATGCTGAGCAAAAGTAGTTTTTAAATTTTTAGACAAAACACCCTGTAACTCAGTAAGGAACCATATTTTATTTAAGTGTTTTAGGTTAAATCTTCGTATTTTGTGCCAAGGTTTCTCCAGTTACTATATGGACAATTATTAATGAAACACCCTGTATATGAATTTCTACACTTTTACACAATTACTTAGAACAAATGTGTGTACTTGTACTTGAACTCAATATTTAAGTATGTACCAAATATTTTTAACGTTGGTACCTAAGTACACAAATCGGTTACTTAATACTTAGTACTTAAATTTACTGTTTTCAAGTACTACTTAACCGAAATACTTAAGTACTTATTTATTCTTGATACTGGTACTTATACTTAGTTCCACTTTGAATAAGTACTGGTACTTAAGACTTCAGTACTTTTTGTTGATACTTACAACCGCTCTGGTGTCTACCATCGATTTTTCGAAGGGTTTTCAACTCTGCTGTTTCCAGCATTCTTTTTGTCCTTTCTATATCAGTTCGTGTTTCCGTCGTCTATCTTTTGATCCGTTCCACATCACAGTCCTTTTTTCGATGCTCTTTATACTTCCTGCACACCTTGTATATTTTTTCCTGACTATTGTTCATCTTCAACACTCATTTACTTCTTTGCGTAAATGAATGATTAAGAAACCATTTATTTTAGGGAATGCAAAGTGTCTTTTTCAATAAAGGAGAGAACTGCATAGCAGCCGGCCGCATCTTTGTAGAAGACAGTATCCATGACGAGTTTATAAGACGAGTAGTCCAAGAAACTAGGAAAATACAGATAGGTGATCCACTGAATAGATCCACGTCACATGGACCACAAAACCACTTAGCACATATGAAGAAATTATTAGAATATGTAGAAATAGGTAAATATTTTTGCTATGTAGTATATATTGTTGTTCATCATAATAATGGAGAAGAGTTCTCAGATCTCGGAGCTAAAGAAGAAAGACTAAATACAATGATTGGCTACAGGTAGTTGAAACCGTTGAAACCAGTAAAATTACAGTGTTTACTCTACGTAGAGGATATTGTACTGGCAATGCAATACAATAAAATAAAAATAAAAATAAAAATAAAATGCAAAGGCTGGTGAGTTGGTGGACTGGAGAAACAGTAAAAATTAAAATGGAGGTGAACATAAATAAAACAAAAACGATAATAGTTGATCAAAAGGAAGGCCAAAACAATAAGGAGATTAAATGTAATGGAACAATATTAGAGAAAATTACAACTTTTGATTATCTGGGCAGCATTGAGACTGATAAGGGCAAAATTTGTGCGGAAATTACAAATAGAAAAAATAAATCTACGAGATTCTATTATTACTATACAACAATTAATACAACAATACTAGGACACACAGATGTAAAAATTGAAGTCAAGAGAAAAATTCACAATACGATAACACTGGCAATAATAACATACGCAAGCGAAAACTGAAGAATTAATGAAACAACATGAATCAAAAAGCAACCCACTTGATTTTTGAATGAAACAATGAAACATTTGAGAAAAACGTGCGGGAAAACAAAAAGTGGCAGGATAATAAATGAAGATATCAGACAAGTGACAAAGCAGAAAGCTATTACTGAGGTATGACAAAGTAATGACAAAGCAGAAACCACATTAAGAATTACAGAATGAAACCAAAAATAATTATAAGGCAAATATTATAACTGGGAAGTAGAAGAATAAGGAGAAAGGGAAGACTCAGAATGAATGGATAGATCAGATCGAAGAAATAAGAGGGAAGAAAGGGAAAGTTGAATTGAAGAATTAGAGACGATGGCCAAAAATAGAAATGCATGGAATAAATGGGTAAAGAACCGGAATCTCAATCTGACGCCTGAGAGGGCAAAAGGATATGAGAAGAAGAATTTAACATTATTTTAAAATTTGGTGGAGTAGCTAATTAGCAAATCTGAATTTTTCATAGGTCTAGATATAAACTGCCCACAATTCACAATTTCTTAAAAGAGAAAAGATTAAGAATAATACGTGTCATATAAGTAGTAGGATATGCAAATGATACGACCAAGTGAGAATAAACAAATGAAATTTAAGATTTTTAGTTACAGGTGCATATTTTTGTTTATCTATCCAGTTCCCTTTAACCCTTCTCTTTTTTTTATATTCTTTTTGTCTTTATTTCTAGAAATACATTTACGATCAGTTTCTCATTCCCCATAATGTTTTAGGTGTTAAAGAAGGAGCAAAACTCGAATACGGTGGAAAGAGAGTTAATAGGAAAGGATATTTCTTTGAACCGACCGTTTTAAGTCACGTTGAAGATCATATGTTCATAGCTAAAGAAGAATCATTTGGACCTATAATGGTTGTAAGCAGATTCAGCAATGGGTAAGCCAAAACTATTGATATAAACCATTTCATAAGTTGTGTAATAAACTGAGCCGGTAATCTGAAAAAATCAACAGATATTACAAAAATATATAAATTTACACTCTACATCTGAAGGCACGTATCCACTGTAGTTGCGCTACTCGCTCCTGCAACTGCTCCACATAGTGGATACGTTGGCGCTCCCGGACCGTGCAGCAGTGCGCGCTCCGCTTCGGCGCTCCAATCGGTGGCGGTTTATACAGGGTGTAACAAAAATACAGGTCATAAATTACACCACATATTTTGAAACCAAAAATAGTTCTATTGAACCTAACTTACCTCAGTACAAATGTGCATATAAAAGAAGTTACAGCTCTTTGAATTTACAAAATGATAATCGATTTTTTCCAATATATCGAAAACTATTCGAGATTTTTTATTGAAAATGGACATGTGGTATTATTATGGTAGTAAAATCTTTTTTTTTTATTGTTGTAATATTTACAATCTGTCCTTAACTAAGAACAATAGGTAAATTCTTTGACAAAAATTGAAAATTTGACCTGTAGAGGGAGATCCAGTGATCACCCTCTTTACATAAATAAATTAAAACAAGTCAAAAATTTAGTTATCACAGATTATTCGAATCTTCTTGCTAGGTCCACTACTTTGAATCTCTTCAGGCGTCGTACATCATTGTGGTCATCAGTGAGGTTGCTGGCTAACTCGTTTGGATGAGATTCTAGTCTCTTGGAATATTTTTTGTAATATTCTGTTATTACTGTTTTTATGGATGGCACATTGAGGTCTTGCTCTATCACATAGTTTGGCACGTACCAAGGGGCATTCAGCATTGTTCTAAGGACTTTGTTCTGGAATCTCTGCAGTATTTCTAGGTTAGTTTGACTGGCTGTCCCCCAAAGTTGGATACCATAGGTCCACACTGGTTTTAATATAGATTTATATATCAGCAGTTTGTTTTCAAGAGATAGTTGAGATTAACGACCGATGATCCAGTACATTTCTCGGAATTTTATTCCTAGTTGTTTCCTTTTTGTAAAAAATGTGCTTTTGCCAAGTTAATCTCCTATCAAGATGGATTCCTAGGTACTTGACAGTATCGGTTTGTGGGAGTTGCGTTTCATTTAGTGTTACAGATGGACATGTTTGTCTTTTCATGGTGAAGGTTACATGGATGGATTTACTCTCATTTGCCTTTATCTTCCATTTTTTAAACCATCTTTGTATATTATTAAGGTCTTTCTGAAGGATTCCGGATGCTGTATTTGGATCATGGTGAGAGGCTAGTACAGCAGTGTCATCAGCAAAAGCTGCACACGTTGTTCTGTTACTTGTGGGTAGGTCAGCAGTGTAGAGCAAGTACAATATCGGTCCCAAGACACTTCCTTGTGGTACTCCGGCTTTTATTGGTCTTAGGCTTGTGTATTCATTATCCTGTTTGACTAGGAAATGTCGGTTGGAAATATAGCTTTTTAGGATTTGATAAAAAGGATGGGGAAGGTTTTTCTTTAGTTTAAAGAGCATACCAGCATGCCATACCTTGTCGAAGGCCTGACCAATGTCCAGGAATGCAGCAGAACAATACCTTTTATTTTCTAAATCACTTCTGATGTGTTTTACCAGTCTATGTACCTGTTCTATCGTTCCGTGTTGTGTTCTAAACCCAAATTGGTGTTGGGGAATTAGTTTCCTTTCTTCTATAACTGGGGATAATTGTTTAAGGAGAAGTTTTTCCAAGATTTTTGATAGAACAGGTAGCAGGCTTATTGGTCTGTATGAAGTCACCTGAGTTTTATTTTTCCCTGGCTTAGGTATGAGAATAATTTGAGCAACTTTCCATTGTTCTGGGTAGTATCCTAGCCTAAATATTGCATTAAATACTTGCGTTATCATTTTCAGACCTTTGCATGTCAATTGCTGCAGTACTTTCCCGTTGATCAGGTCATACCCTGGAGTTTTTTTTTGGACTGATTTCATGCTGGATAATATTTCTAACTTCTTTAGTGGTGATTTTTTGTATAGGTACGTCCATCTGGTAGGGCGATTCCAGGAACTCATTTATTTCTTCCTCTGTGTCACCATCTTCCATGGGATGTGGCTGGAATACATTTGTGAGGTGATTTGCAAATGCTTCGGCTTTTTCTTTATTATTTCTACACCAGTTTCCCTCTTGGTTCCGTATTGGTGGTATTTGTTGTTTCGGGTGTTTGATTTTTCTCGTGGCCTTCCAAAGGGAATATTCACTATCTGCGTTTGCTGATAAACCTGTAAGATATTCTTGTATTTTATTATTTTTGATATTATGCAATTGTAGTTTAATTTCCTTGGTGATTTTATTTAATTTTGTCTTGTTCTCAGGTGTTCTTTTTCTTCGCCACTCCTCCTTTATTTTTCTCTTTCTAGCAATCATTTCCTTTATTACAGTTGGGCAATGCTCTTTAAATTCTGTTTGGTAGCAGTCAGGGGTAGCATACCAAGCAGCTTCGTATAGATTTCTGAAGATTTTCTACTGCTGCGTAGATGTCACTTTCTGTTTTCAATGGGATGTTTATGTCAATTAGTTCATCTAGTTTAGTCTTGAAAATGCTCCAGTCTGTTTTGTTACTGTATAGTGATGGTTGTTTAGTACTGTTTGTTATTTGTGCATACCATGTCGCGATTACGCTAGAGTGGTCAGAGGGTAGATCGTAACAAGATTCTACTGTTGTAGTAATGTAAAATCTACTAATGTAAAATCTACTAATGTAAAATTTAAAAAAAAAAATATAGTGAAATTTGTGAACCCCATAAAAATTGTATGAGGGTTTTGTTCCCTCAAACCCCCCCAAACTTTTGCGTACGTTCCAATTAAATTATTATTGTGGTACCATTAGTTAAACAAAATGTTTTTAAAACTTTTTTTGCCTCTTAGTACTTTTTCGTAAAGCCAGTTTTTATCAAAATATTTTGAATATTTGTCAAATCCACCACATTTTTGTATATGGTTACGTATGCCTATAGAGACCTGGTAATAACATGAAAATTTACATTATTAGGTATGTTTTGAACCAATTTAAAAAAGAAGCCACATCTCGATAAAAGATGCCTTATCGAAAAAATAGTAAGAGGCAAAAAAGTTTTAAAAACACTGTGTTTAACTAATAGTACCACAATAATAGTTTAATTGAAACGTATACAGATATTTGGGGGGTTTAAAGGACCAAACCCCAATAAAATTTTTATGTAAACATATTAAAAAAGAAGCCGCATCTCGATAAAAACTAGATTATCGAAAAAATAATAAGAGGCAAAAATGTTTTAAAAATATTATGTTTAACTAATGGTACCACAATAATAATTTAATTGAAACGTACGCAAAAGTTTGGGGGGGTTTAAGGGGAAAAAAACCCGCATAACATTTTTATGGGGTGCAGAAATTTCACTATAATTTTTTTTAAGATTTTCCTGCCATAAGAATGCCACTTGTCCATTTTCAATAAAAAATCTCCAAGAGTTTTCGATATATGGAAAAAAAATCGATTTTCATTTTGTAACTTCAAAGGGCTGTAACTTTTTTTATGTGCGCATTTGTACTAGGGTACCTAAGTTAGGTTAAATCGATATATTTTTGGTCCCAGAATATGTGATTTAATTTATGACCTGTATTTTTGTTACACCCTGTATGTAGAGGAGCGGATGCCGCAACGATTGGAGCTGTTGCAAGGAGCGCAAGTGTAGTGTATACGTGCCTTGACACTCTAAAGACGAGCAGTATTTTGTATGTTAAATTATCACGATATAAATACAAGGCTTAAGGCTTGCAGTATCACAGAAGAATAATTAAAATTAATTCCAAAAGGGCTCTTATTTGTCTCAATAATTATTAGCGAATATACTAAAATTTAAACCTTCTTCTTCTTCTTTTTTTTATGTAAACATGACTCTGTCTGTTTTTCAATGTGCCTCCAGTAATAACTTGTCATTTAATATTTTTCGTGGTCTTCCCACTGATCGTCTTTCTATTGGGGAACTGTCTCTCGACGTCCTCACTACTCTATTTGCTGTCATTCGGCTTATGTGGCCATTCCATTCTACTCTTCTGTTTTCACCCAGTTATTAATGTTGTCTACCTTGCATCTCCGTCGTATATCTGTACTTCTAGCTCTACCCCACAGTGTCTTGCCATTGATTTTTGGCAGTGTTTTCATCTCGCTGCTTCTAGCATTCTTTTTGTCCTTTCTGTATCAGGTCGTGTTGCTGCCGAGTATGTCATTATTGATCTAATGACTGTTTTGTAAATTCTGCCTTTCACTTCTTTTCCGATGTTTTTATTTCTCTATATAGACCAGTAAGGATCTGCGGAAAAACGTCTATTTTTGGATGTGAGAGGTGGCATTCGGATTTTTGCAGATAAAGTTGGGTGACACCTTCAGTAATAATAATTGACTTATGCTCCTTCTCAAATATGCCCGGAACATTAATAAAAAAATTAAAATATTTAAAAATTTCGAAAAACATCGATTTTTTTCTGCTTTCTTTGCTCATAACTTTAAAACGATTCGTTTTGGAACAAAGTCGTATAAAAATAGAATACAGATAATTGAATTTTGTATGATATACGACTGGTCAAAAATGTCTTAAGGTATTACCTTTTCTGCAATATAGCAATAAATACAAAATAAGGGGGCAAAATAAGTCTGTTGTTATTCAATATTTTTTAACCACTTTGGTGGCACTTAGAACCATAGTAATTCGCTTAGGAAATTCTTTGTAACATACTTAAATCGTGTACCAAATTTCATTAAAATCGACCTAATAGATTTTGCATAATAAATTTGCAATCTAAATGTTTTTAAAAAAGTTAAAAATTTTAAAAATCTTTCTGAACAAAAAGTAGACCATTTAGAAGTTGGCTAATTTTTTCACATATAAAGAGGTGCTCTACCTATCTAATACACTTTACAGAATTAAAATCGGATTATTTAAGGGGCTACAGCAATGTTTTAAACTTTTTTGGCTTATAAACAATTTTTTGGCTTATAAACAAATAGCTTTGTTTAATAATAAAAAAATTAATTTTTAGCGATGCAAATAATTAAAACCGGTATAATTTGACCTAAACTTTCAAATGCTGTCAGCAGAATTGCTATTTTATTTTTTAATCAAACGTTATTCGCGTTCAAAAATTGCAATTTCTCGAGTTTTTGAAAGTTCCACCGCGTTTATCTCGAAAACTATGCATCCTACGAAAAAACTTGTAAGAACATTTTTTGCTTAGAATTACCCGAGAAATACAAAAAAATGTTTTATTTTGCGAAAAATCGATGTTATGTAATTCCTCAAGTTCTTTGTTTATAACAATCTAATCGACATCTGGATCAACTGTTACCCAAAAAATTCGTGTTCTACGGGTCAGAATACATAAAAAACTTGGGTAAGTCCATCTAAATAAAGGAGCCCGTAGCACCCCCTCCTGGCCAGAGCACTAATTTGTTTATAAGCCAAAAAATTATTTATAACTTTAAAACATTGGTGAGGCTGCTTAAATAATCCGATTTCAATTCTGTAAAGTGCATTAGATAAGTGGAGTGCTTCTTTATATGTAAAAAAATTGACAAATCTTTGTATGTTCTAGTTTTTGTTGTGCAATATTTTAAAAAAATTTAATTTAAAAAAAAAGTTTAGATTGCAAAATTATTATTCAAAATCTAGTAGGTCAATTGTAATGAAATTTGGTGTACGGTTTTATCACATTACAAAAATTTTCTAAGCGAATTAGGAAGGTTCCAAGTGTAACCTAAGTGATGGAAAATCATTGAATAAGGACAGGCTTGTTTTGCCGCCTTATTTTATATTTATTTCTATTTTGAAGCAAGGGTGATAAATTAAGACATTTTTAACCAATCGCATCTGATAGAAAATTTAATTATCTTTGTTTTATTCCCTTACGACTTTGTTCTAAAATGAATAGTTTTAAAGTTATAAGCAAAAAAAGTAGAAAAAAACGAAATTTTTTGAAATTTTTAAATATTTTATTTTTTTTTATTAATGTTCCGGGCATATTTGAGAAGGAGCATAAATCAATAATTATTAACGAAGTTATTACCTAACTTTATCCGCAAAAATCTGAATGCCAACTCTCACATCCACCTAAAAACAGATCCTTACTGGTCTAATATTGTTTCATTCAGGCAACCCGCGGCTTAATTAAAATTTAAACCTCAAAGTGGAAACTTATAAAAAGTAGATAATATTTTATAAGTGAGTAATATGAAATCAAAGTACCTATATCAAAAAAAATACACCAACAGATACCAACATAAATTACATTTCAAATCACAATAAGGTCACAAAGAGTCAAAAATAAGTCAAAAAGTTGTTATATAATATAATTAAAGTCATTCCTTCGTATTATATCAGGCGAAACATGTTAACATCTGGCACTTGGTCATATGACCTTTGGACACTGTTTTTTATTAAACTTTAATAAATCCTTTGGTCTCAACGAAGACCCACAGTTTTCTCATCATTCCTGCCTCATATCACTTCAGGCGTCTTCACTAAAGACTTCTGTGAAACCATGCTTTGTCAAGAAAAATTTAGTTTGCTTCATCTATTTTAACAATCTATTCGCGATTAAACCTGAATATAGAGGGCAGGTTGAATGCAGGAAAATGGCCGATATAAATGGTATAAACAAACATTCAATTGAGGAACAAAACAATACCGATTTGATTTCAAATATTTTAATGTACTGATAATGCTAAAATTTACTTATACTTTTTAAAAAGTGACCAAATTCCATTCAAATCAACAATTTTCTGGTTTGTTTATACCACTTCTAGTAGTTCAAATTCATTCCACCAGAGGTCAGATACTTTGTTTTTCATCGCGAATTCTTGTAATGTAATAAAATTGTACCTTTCATATATACTGTCGAGACAAAAAGTGCTTGAAACAAAAATGTTTCAGTAAAATCAACTCACAAAATATAAACGATAGGAAATTTTGTTTTGGCTCTGATAGTAAAAGTTTCAAATATTATAGTTTTGAGTTCTTTCACTTTTCAAAATTTTTTTCTCTTTCATTATGCTACTCAATTATTCAACTATTTTAATTTTTAATAGATTCTCTTATAACAATTTTTTTTACAGTGATATGGATGGTGTCTTGAAAAGAGCCAATACGACGGAGTATGGTCTAGCTTCAGGTGTATTCACCAAAGATATATCCAAAGCTTTAAGGTTCGCTGAGAAAATTGAGGCCGGAACAGTCTTCGTAAATACGTATAACAAAACAGATGTAGCAGCACCTTTTGGAGGATTCAAGCAGTCCGGATTTGGTAAAGATTTAGGTGAGAGATTATTATTTTATTATCTTCCCAGATTTAAGCCATGCGGCTTTTACTCCTTTTAAAGGGAAAATTCCCTCATCCCAAATGTACAGTAAGCTCCACCCTACTAGATACAAAAAACACATTAGTTAATAGTATTATTACTCTGTTTTAAAATAACTTTATTCAAATACCAAGAATATTACATTACTTTAAAACATTTGTCAACTGTATATATGTTAATATTCAGTTTCTATACATTTTCTGACATTCTAAACGTCACTAGACATAAAAATAAACATTGCAACAAGCGAAGGACCAGGACTGTAATAGCTCAATGTTCCTATATGTATCTAGTAGGGGGCGCTTGCTTACTGTATGTATATGGTACCTATCAAAAGGATTGTGCTATGATGAGGTTCTTACCGTGTTATCACGTTATATGATATGCTGAAAGATATCCCACAAATACTTTGATATAATATATGAATAGAGCGAGTAATGTCATATTTTTCCATGGTCTTATGCACCAGTTTGATGCACTCTAGTAGGCTTTTCGAAATTATATCAGTAGCTTACGTATTAAGTATCGATTGGGTACCTTGCATTCCCCATTTTCTGTTTATTTTATCCGAAAATCTTAATATATGGCGATTGTTTCGTTATATTTAAGGCGCAGATTGTTGTTAAGTATCGCCACTTCAATAAGGGTTAGCGTTGTTTGCCTGATGCTTATCCACTAGTATGAGATCCGGCTTATTATGTCCTAGTAGCCCTTCATAGTCTATTTTTCCTACTGGACCATGCCATTCCTTATATTCAGTTGTTTGTACGACTTTGATTTCGTATCCTCCCACTGAATCTTTGTTACTTGATATCTTCTTAGGCAGTCCGCTTGTTATTATATTAAGTTTGTAAGTTTGGATCATATTTTTGTGTAAAATATCTATTATTTATATACTAATATATTGATTTTTTTTATAGGAAGAGAAGCATTGAACGAATATCTGAAAACAAAATGTGTTACCATCGAATATTAAGATAAAATTTCCTGTATCAACCTACTTAATATATATTATTTTTTATATGTATTATATAAAACTTTTTATACTTTGTATTATAAAAATAATTTATAAGTTATTTAAGGAATAAAATTGTGATATTTTCGACAGTTTTTTTTATTACCCAAGAAACGACCACAGCATGAAATGTTCTTAGCCTAGAAATGAGAAGATTAGTTGTTATTGAAAAGTACCTACATTTATATAAAGAGGTTCTGAAATTATTTTTGCAACGTTCGGCTGCAACGTTTCAGTTGATAGCCCCTCTTAAAGCACCAATATCACGTGCTACGGTAAGTCTCCTTTCTCCAGTAATGTTAAAGTACGAACCTTCTCCTCTTTTGTGAGTTTCTTTCGACCCATATTTGTCAGTTCAATTTAGAATTTGACGATCTCAAACTTTACGCGGTAAATGAGAAGAAGTTTAACACTGACTACCCGCACAAAGCCAACTGTTTACAGTGCAAACGAGCAGAATACCCTAAATAAGCCAAGCGGCCCGTAAACTACAGATAATTGTAAACTACTCCCCTCCAAGCGCAGACAGAACGCATGCAAATTGTCTTCAAATTTGGTGATTTATTTGGCAATGTAAAGATTTTTTGCCGGCATTGTATTAATAACATCAGATACGCAGATGGCACCGCCATAATGAAGAATTTAAAAGTCCTTCAACAGTTGCGCCTCTAGCGGCGATTGCTAAAAGCTGAATTAGATGTTGAAAAGTTGCCCCACAAACGATGCATTGCATTTCCACTCCTTACAGGTCTCCCTAGGTATTTTATTTACGGTAAAGGATTGGACTGGTTGCACTAATCAACACCTAAAAATGTGTAATATAAGGAACTTTAAACATAGGGCGTAGAAATAGGATAAGAATAAAACACTCCCATAACTATAAATAATATTATTAAATCATCTGTGCTCTCCATATTTACAATGTACAATAATAAAATCTCCATTTTACATTAAATATTAAAAACGTCTTAAATCTATATTAACTGATATCCTAAAAAAGGAAAATTTAAGGTAAGCTTCATGAGCAATTGTCCATTTTTTATTTTAATTCATATAATCACAGAGAGATCTTTACGATTCATTCAAAATCTGATTCAATTATCAATTAAAATTAAAGGAAATAATATAAATACCTGAATAAATGTCCGGTTTCATAAACTTAATTAATTGTATACTTCACTAATAGAAAGTTAAAAACAACAACTAGTGTAGTGTTTTTAATATATCGTCTTTAATAACGCAATTAACAACTTAAGGGGCTTTTATCATGTATCAATTTCGACAAAAACTATTTATTTTGCAAAAACTAATGTAACTAATGTAACTTTTGTAAAACTATCTATTTATAAACTCCAAAACTTTATTTTGGAGTTTATTCTGTGACTTTTATGGTATATAAGGTTTTACATTTTTGGCTTAATACATAATGCACTGTTAAAATATGCAAAAACAATTTTTTATTAATTTTTAACATCCGATCCGAACAAAAACGTGTGACCGATCCTATTGAAATTTTAACTAAGTATTTGTCACACATTTGAGTATCGCATGAAAGACTGGGGCCATTCAGTCATTTAAAGAATTTTTTTTTAGTTCATTCTGTAGTTTACTAGTATACTAAACAAAATTTTTTATAAATGTTATGTTTTAGATAATTCCTTAGTACAAAATCATGGTCGACATCAATTTCGGGGCAGTCATAAGAAATCCGCCATTTTGAATTTATAAGATGTTGAAAATTAATAACAATTTTTTTTGCATATTTTAAGAGTGCATTTATTAATCCAAATGTCACACAATACATAGTTTTTTTTTCGAAATTGACACCTGATAAGGCCCATTAAATTATTTTTGTATATAATAAATATAAAGTATTAACTTTATCGGTTCAGTAAAGTGAGTTAACATGGCTTTGTGGAACCGGCTACTTTATGCACTATAAACCATAGTACGTCAGAAACTATGTGGAAATTCCTATTAATATTTGTCATTTTATTAGGTGAGATAAGTCCATGCTAGTTTTTAATTGAAATTGTAGCCTTGTTTTGTTGGGAAAGAAAAATCCCAAGGAAGATATTTGGGACCATGCTTGATGAAGCAGCAGGACAATATAGGATAATAACTAACAAAGAGCTCGAAGAACTATACCCAAACGCCAACATAATATAAGAAATAAAGACCAGAAGACTTCAATGGACAGGACAGCTCAGAAGACATTCTGACGAAAGAACAGTAAGGTTGGTGTGGGAGGAAGTCCCAACTGGAAGAAGACCACGCGGACGTCCTCGACTCCGGTGGCGAGATAATATAGAAGGAGACCTGAAAGCTATGGGCGTGGAGAACTGGCTGGAGATTATTCAAGACAGAGAAGAGTGGAGGCATGTTACATCACGTAGTGATATAAATCTCTCTAACTTACGGTAACCTACTGTTCTTTTCTATCTTCTACACAAGAACCACGATGCACGAAACGTCATACATGACTTTTACAGGCCAAGCATTAACTGTACCATTGGATTTTCGAATACATATTTATGATAGAAGATTATAAAATATCTTTAATAGTAACACTGGTTATTATCTTGTTTGATATCATCTGCCCACCTCTTCTGCGGTTTGCCTACTACTCGCCTGTTCTCTCTTGGTTTCCAGTTTGTTAGTCTCTGTGTCCATTTTTCGGGATTATCTCGGGTAACATGTCCGACCCATTGCCACTTGAGCCTTGCTATACCTTCTGCGACATCAGTAATCTTTGCTCTTTCACGAATGTCGATATTTCGAATTCTGTCTCTCAAACTAATCCCTAGCATGGCCCTCTCCATCGCTCTTTGGGTTGTACTGAGCTGCTCTAAGGTTTTCTTTATAAAGGCCATGGTCTCCAGTCCATATGTAGTTACAGGCAAGATACATTTGTCATAAACTCTACCTTTTAGACACATTGGTATATCGTTATTCTTCAAGATAAAGCTTAACTTGCCGAAAGCTACCCAAGACAATTGTATGCGTCTTTTTATTTCGGATATTTGGTTTTCTTTGCCGATTTTAATGGTATGTCCAAGATATATATAGTGGTCTACATTTTCAAGACTGACGTTGTCAATAACAAAATTAGTTTGTACATTACTCATTATTTTTGTTTTCTGAAGATTCATTTTGAGACCTATTTTATTTGACTGCTGGTTTAATTCCTTCATCATTTGCTCCAGTTCCTTGATATCTGTACTGAATAATACTGTGTCGTCCGCAAATCTCAAATGACTCAAAAAAAATTGAGTCATTTGTACCTTTAGATAATGAAAAATAAATATACGGTGTTTTGGCAGATTTTTTGAGAATCCGTTGAATTTAAGATGGCAGAAAGGGGCGATGGGGCTGTGGGTGTGAAGCGAGAAGTGGCACACTGACATGGTAGTGTACGGGTGAGCATTGCAGTAGAATAACGAATTTTATGTGTTGCAAGACCTACAAATGTCTTCCAAAAAGTGTAAAAATGACGTGGACTGTTTTTGCTATATTTGTTTGACAGCTCACAAGAAGCTTAAAACAGCTCTTCTTCACAATGAAAATAGATTTCCATCTCTTCCTCTGACTCTTGTGTAATGTTCAAAGAAAATTACAAGTAAAATATGTCTTGTTTTATACGTAGGATTAAATTTTGCAAAAAGTATTGTTTAAGTATCAATTGTTGTTCCACATTCTTACTGAACGTATTATAGAATTAAAGGACATAAGCCGTACAACGATTACAATAAAAATTGTTGAACCACAATACTGATTGTATATAAAAAAATTACGAAAACCAATGTCAATCATGCATAAAAATTTTTAAATATCTTCGTTTAATAGACTTCAATCATCATTCATTGTCGCAATATTTTTTTTCTATGGATGCTATACAATGTGCAACTTCTCTCACTACTTACATACATTCAAAACGAACAATTTCTCAGGATGTGAGAAAAGTCGGCCATTGCAGTGAGAAATATTTTTTCTCACGGGTTCCATACGTAGAATCGCGGTTTCCATGGCGTCATGCACAATACAAACACAAATATTTCTGTCAAATAAAATGTGTCTAATCAAACTTACCAAGAATTGCCTTTCAAAACTGTTCAAATATAACTGGTAACTATAATTTTAAATAAATAAAAGTATATAAATATTAAGAATATTAAATACCTACATATGTGTATAATATGTATTTTATTTCAATTTTGGCAGATAATCTACATAAAAGCACTTAAATTACTTAATTTTTAAGTTTGAACTCTTGACAAAAACGCATCCATAGAAAAAGTACAGTGTACAACACGTGAGAAAACAACATATTTCTCCCTCGCTTAATTTGCGGCACCAACAAACTTCTGCGCTCGTGAGAAATATGTCTTTTTTCTCTCTTGTTGTACAATATACTATTTTAGTCAGGCTATTGATTCCACTTGTTTTGTATGTAACCATATACGCCATTATAACACTTTATCTTTATCCCTTGCGCCTTTTGTCACTATAACCTGATCACATATTTGCGAATTTCTATCACATAGCTAGACGCTATCAAATCTTTTTTATAGTCAATAAAAGTGAAGTAATTTCAGTGATAATCACTTTCAGTGTTTTTATGACAAGAAGGTGACCTACTGTCCAATTAAACGAAAGATAATTAAAAATTCATAAATAACTCGTGAAACAACTTACAAAAGTAGTTTTGTACACCTTGCAGCCAGTTTTTACCTATTATGTATTCTTTTTCTCATGAGCATCTTGCAGTGCGTCACAGTTTTTCGATTTCTTTCTAACGCATTAAATTGTATGTGACAGAAAAAAGGCAAGTCGGTGATTACAGACATTTATAACATTTATTCTAGTTGTCGATAGATGGCGCTATAATTGAAAAAAAAATATTTACGAATTATATAATATATCTACAAATATAATCTGTATAATTTATAAGACTATACAAATAAAAGAAAATACCATTTTATAAATGCAATAAACACAATTGATTTGTTTCTATGCCAAATTGCAAATAAAATGTGACAACTGTTAGATTGAACTAAAATGTCATGTTAGCATAAATGTTATAAATGTGTATTATCACGGACTTACCTTTTTTTCTATCATTTGTGACGCACTGAAAAATGCTCAGGAAAAGGACCATTTCAAGTAGATTTTATAAAAAAATAATGCATGGAAAAAATTAATAAGCCAAAGTTTATGAATTCAAAGTGAAAAGTTCTGCGAACAACTCATAGATGGCACTGATGTTAGTGAAATTACCGTTTTTTTTTATTCACAGACCTATTACAAAACATATGTACTATACTTATAGTAAAATTGACATAGTTATAACCAAAGATCAAAATATGTGTCAAGAGAATAGCTGCCAGCAACTCACGGATAGCAATGTCGATTACCAACATTCGGAACAGACAAGCACCGTAAGAAGAAGAAAATAGACAAGTTATTAAAATTGCGTATCTATAAATTTTGCTCTCTTCGCTTTTGTTAATTTATATGCAGAAAATATTTTCGGAGAAGCTGTGGAAGGCAGAACAGAAGGTATAATTGTAAACGGAGTAATTATGTCCAACTTAACATATACATACAATGATGACAAAGTTTTGCTAGCAACGGATAAAGATGATTTACAGATACTTTCAGTAGTAATAGACCACAATAAACATATAAGTTTAAAAGTTAATACAAAGAAAAACAAAAGGATAGTCATCAGCAAAAACAAAAATGTAGCTCACAGTTTAACTGATATCAGGATAGATAGAGAAATAGTGGAGAGAGTACAATTTACGAAGAATCAAACGGTCATACCCAACAGAGCGGTAAGAATTGCCTTAATAATGCGATTATTGCGTTGTCTTTAGCATTCTGCTATATGGAATGGAAAATGGACTCTCACTGACACAATAGATAAAACGATGGACTCTTTCGAGGTGACAGCCTCGAGACATCCAAGAACAACATCCTCGCTCAAGAACCTCTGCCAGTAGTGGAGTCAGCACCACGACCCATTCAGGTCTGGTGCAGAAAAAGTAAAGATCGTGTGACTAGTCGCCAATGTTCTTGGAGGACAAGACACTTAACCTTTAACTACCCGCGCATAAAGTTATAACATAACTACACGCGTGGCGTACTTTATACGCCACAAGAAAATACACTTAAAAACAGCGGATTTGTTTTTTTTTAATACACTTAGTTGTTTGTTATAAACCTTATTTGGCATCAGTGAATACTTGGAGTTCCTTCTCAGTAAGCCAATTGGGATTTATAACTGGAATCATGGAATAACTGGATTCCATGATAAATAAAATTACTAATAAAAAATTTTTTGAAATGTGATTTTTTACAGGAGAAAAAGTATTGTTTATAAAGAAAATATATTTTGTGCCATAATCACTAAAAAACAATTGAAATATGTACTTATATTACTACTTATATTAATATAATCGTGGCTTATATTGTTCACCACCGGAAACAACAAATAATAAACTGTAAATTACGATCTTTCCAGAACGCCGATTATAACGAAACTAAAACCAAATTGTAAAGCACATTCCAGTGATACGTTAGATAGATAAACAAGGTCAAAAATTTAATTTTTAAATATATTTGCAGTAGAATTCTTATATCTGGCGTACAAAATACGCCAGCCCGTGTAGTTAAAGGTTAAAGAAGAATGTGAGTGTCACTTTAGTAAGAACCTAGTGACTTTCTGCGCAGATTTCTTCGATTGACAAAACATCAGTTCAATAATTTTATTATTGATCAAAATAACAGTCCAGACGGCTAACCACGTAGATTATAAAAAATAAAAGAAAATTGAATTAAGAAATAAATTCAAAGCAATTTTTTCAATGATAGGCTGAGAATTTTTACAGTAAATTTTTTTACGTCAAAGTTGCAAGCCAAATAATAGCAAATACTAAAACAAAACAATTGCGGAAAAATTGCGAAAGGAACAACCCTGATACCTTCTTTTGTGGTGTTTGAAACATACTGTAATGATTTAGCGAAATATTTACAATGTTCCTGTCACTAATTCATGTCTTATAATGTTACTGATTATTTGTGACGATTTTCAATTATAAACGATAAAGATACAAAATGTTTTTACACATAACAGATAAAAACTTTCCACCAAATATTAAAAAAAAAACCGTTTTTGTATACTTCATAAGTTTTTTGTTATTGCCATTTTATAGTGTATTTGGTTTGTAAAAAACGGACAACTTTTATGTTTTTCAAACAAAATGGCTTAATAAATAATAAAAAAAGTAAAAATATTCAAAACAATCGGACAAATACCTACAAAATATAAGTTCACCCGCGTGTTAGTATCAATAAAAATAATTCGGAATTATTCTTTACTAAATTTAAGATTCAATCTCCACCCAGATATATTACAAATAATATGGAGTGTCTGCAAATTGTATTTACAGAAGAAAAAATATCAAAATATCATTTTCGTAGAAATATCTGAAATTTCCTCAGATTACGATTTAAAAACAAGCGAAATAACTATATAAATTCGATCAGAAACAGACCCCCCCCCCCCCGAAAAAGGAGTTTCTGACCGATTAAGGTCCATAACATTGAAATGATTGTATTTCTTTCAATTTGCAGAAATTGAAAGAAATCTTGAACCACATTCACCGAAGGATACGGTAAACACTATCTTTAAGGTAAAGAAAACTATACAATTATTGAAAAAAAAGTCGTTTATCAAAGGACGTTATTCAGTCGTTTAAAGTCGTTATTCAAACAAGCATAACTTTGAAAATCATAACCTAATTAAAAAAAAATACGAGTATTAATAATGGGTGTTTGCTGCCTTATGCCGGATTTATACTCAGCCATTGCCACTGCTGCTGCCGCTGCCGGAAATATTGCCCGATATACGATATCGACGCGAGTGAGGTGTTCACATCAGTTCCTCGCCAATGTCCTCACAACTCATTTACCGAACGACTCTCAAGAATGGAATGTGATGACAGCATCGTCTTGCTCACTTACTCACTTGCCGCTTAGAGAGTAGTTGAATGTGAATACTCACTCGCGCTCGCGCTGCCAGTCCTTTGACTTCCATCCCGAAAACCGACTTTTTGGCGAGCGCCGTGCAATGGCAGTAGCATGAGCAGCAGCAGCGCGAGTAAGCTATTTACACATTCACGCTGCCCACTTCCCTGCCCAATTCCCTGTCCAACAGGACAGTGTAAATGCGGTATTAGGCTTTAGGAGCTAAACTACGATATGGGATGTTATCAGACGATTTCGGGAGCTTCATTGTCAGCAACGTGTTGAGAAATCGCTTTTGCACCGTTCCTGAAGCTCGTACGCGTCTTTTTGAGGTGAGAAATGTTAGTGTGAGTGAAAGTACCATTAGAAGAAAGCTGGCAGATAGAAATTTTAGGGCATACTGTCCAGCTCGTGTCACACAACACCGTAGAGACTTGCTTTTGTGCGAGAATATGCTGACTGGGCTGTGGTGAAATGGAAGAGCATACTGTTCTAAGATATGAGCAGAATAGCCCTAAGAGGTCCAGATGGGAGTCAGCGTCTCTACAGCCGTCAAAATAAAAGGTTTACTCCATGCACTATAACTGAAACAGTGGTTTACCGAGAAGGGTTAACAATGATTTGAAGACGTATCTCTTACGTAGATCGTACTGATCTTGTTGTGTTCGATAGAGATAGTGTGAATGCTCAAAGATACGTGAAAGAACTTCTCCAAGACCATGTCATGCCTTTCGCACCGTTGATTGATGAAAACTTTAGATTAATGCATGACAAAACACGTTGCCATACAGCAAGATTCTCTCATAAGTACCTTAATAAGGTCGGGATTCAAGTTTTACCATGTCCGGCACGAAGTCCCGATGTTAACCCGATTGAACACATCGGGGACAACCCAAAAAACGGGTAAGAGCAAGAGTACCAACCCCCACATCCTTCGGAGAGCTGAAGACGGCTGCGGTAGAGGAGTGGCACAATATTCCCCAATCGGATATCCAGGATCAGGATATCATAAATGGATTGCCGAACCGGCTTCAAGAAGTCCTTAGGGCCAGAGGCGGCTACTCCCATTATTAATACTTATAATTTTTTTAGTATACTCTGATTTTCAAAATTATGTTTCTTTGAATTTTATTCGAAGATTTTTAAACAATGGATTCTTGCCAAGCAACCCTTGATAAACGACTTTTTTGTCAATAACTTTATTGTTTTCTTTTCCTCAAAGGAAAATGTGGTCCAAAATTGAAAATGTCTGCAAATTTAAAGAAATACAAGTTTACAAAAATACAAAAAATCAGTTGTAAAATCTCATGGACCTCAATCGTCCACAAAACTCCTCTTTGCCCGTAGACTAAATTCTGCACTGTCTGTATTTTGTGAATAAAATTGAAAGAAATTGTGATCTTTTGTAAAAACAATTTGTGCATATCCTATATACAACTTTTTATATTATTCATTTTCCCCCAAACTAAAACTCGCTACTTAAAGAAAAAAAGGGGGCGAACTTACATTTCCTATTTGGCTCAAGGAAAAAATCAACAAACTTAGTGTACCTACCGAAGCAGAGTATTGATTTAAGACTGAAGGTTGATATTTTAAGTTTTTATACATAAGCTTAAAGTCTACAAAATAAAATTCTTCTCAAAGGCACCTCAGAGCTGCTAATTTACAATAATAATGTACAGAACCGATCTCTACTACTGGACCCAGGCACTTTTTTCGAAAAACGATGTAAAATAATATAAATACCCGATAAACTTTGTTTTTTCTTATACAAATTAATGACACTAGCCGTTTTTAGAAGACCACAGCGCTGTAAGTACTAGCTGCATTGAAACCTAGGCTTTAGAGTAACTGGTGGAATAATTTTGTACATGAAAATGAAAATCTGCCATACCCAATGTTGAGCGTAGGCCGCTTCTCTGCATATATCTGTGTTGTATATTATTAAGGGTACACAGATATACAGGACCGACAGTTTAACGTCGATTCTGAATTACTAAATGTAGAAGAACTGTACTGACAAGTCAAACTTGGTGATTTTGTTATTTGCCTTCCGAGAGTGACCTGAATACTTTTTAAAGGCTATATGTCGGCAACTGGCAGCTCATTGCAAATGCAAATCTTCAAATAGAGGTTAAGGGTTAGTTGACAAAGGCCATAAACTATTGCTGTGCGGATGCAGTTAAAAGCAATAAGATTTTTTTTTAATTATGAGTTATGCATTATTTTTTTAGTTAGACATATTAAATACATATTTTATTTTTTTTTTATTATTTAGCGTATGGCTTAAGTATATCACAGAATATATTTAGATTTATGCATTATACAATGCATCACAAACAGATGTCCAATTTTTTTATATATTCGATTGACCCTTCGGTTGCCATTACAAAGTCTATAGGGTCGCCTGTGTATGCTCTACGTGGGCAGTCCTGAACAATGTAACTGATCGTCTGTCTTGCAGCGCCGCAGTCACAAGAAGGCGAGGGGAGTTTACCCCATCTGTGGAGGGAGTCGGCGCATCTTCCACAGTTTGTTCGAATTCGATTAAGGGCTGCCCAAATCTTACGGGGACGTTCAAATTCGCCAGGTTTCCCTATGATGTCCGGTAGACTATGGTAATGCGGATCTGTCCTACTTTCCCAATCTTCTCTCCATCGGGTATTTAAGTCAAAGTTGGATTGCTGCAGCGCTTGAGCAGATTGTAGAGGGGGTAACCTGGATCGGAGACGGTTTCCAAGAATATCGGGGATGTCGTTGTGGACTAGAAGCTGGCGACTGTCCATTATTTTGTTATATTCTTTAACCAATGCATGTTCGCGGCGTAGGTTGGGTGGTGCTATATTACTAAGGGTAGGTAGCCACATTGTAGGGGTGGGCTTAATTGTGCCTGTTATCATACGCATAGTACGGTTTAGTTGGGTGTCGACCAGGTGGGTATGCCTGCTATTTAGCCACACTGGAGCACAGTATTCTGCCACCGGATATATCAGGCCAAGAGCAGAGGATCTTAATGTTGATGCTGTGGACCCCCATGTAGTGCCGCAGAGTTTCTGTATTATATTGTTGCGTGTTTTCAATTTTGCTGCTGTTTTCGTCAGGTGTTCTCTGAATGTGAGCGTTCTGTCTAGAGTAACCCCAAGGTATTTCGGGTATTTATTGTGTTTTAACAGCTTGTTATTAAAATACACTCGCAATTCTCTGTTTGCCAACTTGTTGTTTAGATGAAAAGCTGATACTTCAGTTTTTGTAGTACTTGGCTGTAGTCTCACTTTCTTAAGGTATTCGCTGAGGATGGATAAGTCATTCGTGAGAGTGATTTCTGTAGTTTCTAAAGATTGGTGGCTTGTTGCAAGGGTCCAGTCGTCAGCATATTTAAACTTCCGAGATTCGGTTTCAGGCATGTCAGCAATATACAGGCTGAAAAGTAAAGGGGCAAGGACAGAACCCTGTGGAAGACCATTGTTAAGTTTCATCTGTCTACTCGTCTCCTTTCCCATTATAACCTGGAAGGCTCTGTTGGTCAGCATGTTGTCAATGCGGGCCAGTTTATATATTAATCCCTGTCTCCAAACAGTATCATATGCTGCTGTTAGATCTATAAATACTGTTGCTGTCTTTTGTTTCTTTTGAAAACTAGCTTCTATAAAAGTTGTTAATGACAGCACTTGGTCCGTACAGCTTCGATGAGGGCGGAAGCCAGCTTGTTCATTAAATACATAAACAAGACCCCACAAAATTAAAAACGATTAACACTAATAATAATAAGAAAATAGAAAGCACCTGTCGTCGCGCGTCGGTGATGTGACAATACCTCATATCTGCTTTTTCATGAATTTTGTAAGATAGACAAAAAACCTTTTTTATGGTCACCTCCTGTTTTCATATGTTAGTTTTGACTTGTTTGAATTTACTACAAAACAAGTCAAAAAATATCATATGAATTCATTAGTATTTTTAGTGGTATCCCATATAATCTAAGGATTTTCCACATCTGTGCCCTATTAACACGGTCAAAGGACTTTTCGAAGTCGATAAAACTGACATATAGTCCGTCCGCTATAACTTTTCCCATGCGGTACGATTCATTTTCAATCAAATTAAGTCAAAACATAAATTGAAACGAACGTCGATGTGTATATACATTTTGTATACTGTATACTATATACTACACACATCGGCGTACGTTTCACTTTCTGTTTTGACTTAATTTGATTGAAAATGAATCGTACCGCATTGGAAAAGTTATAGCGGACGGACTATATAGATTTTCCATTCATTTATTTGTTCCAAGATAATTCTAAGGGTGCAAATGTGATCAATAGTGGAATGGTTGGAACGGAAGCCTGCTTGGTTGTTTCTCAGTTTTTTATCTAGTTCCGGCTTCAATCTTTCCAATATGATTTTGGTAAGCACTTTTATGTGGTACTTAGGGGTCTTATTGCACGCCAATTGTTGCATTTGCTCAGGTCACCTTTTTTGGGTATTTTTATAATCAATCCCTCTTTCCACTCCTTTGGCAATTCTTCGTCCGTCCATATTTTATTCAAAAGTGTATGTAGCATGTCTACTGACTGCTCGATGCCTGCTTTTATTATGTCAATGGGTATATTGTCGATTCCTGCGGCTTTGCCATTTTTTAGAAGTTTTAGGGTGTTTACAATTTCTTCCCTTGTAATTTCTTCAATATTCACTTCTATAAATTCTACTTCATCTTCTATGATTTAAGTTATTTCATGCTTAGCATATATCTCTTCGAAGTATTCCTTCCATCTTTGTATTATTTCTTTCTCGTTTTTTATTCTATTTCCTTGTTTATCCTTTACTTCTCGTATATTGTGTTCGTAAATCGTTTTCTTTCGCTGCTTCTTCTGATGTATTATGTAGCATCTCATTTATATATTATATATATTTTCTTTTATCTTTTCTGGCTTGTTTTTTTTACTTCTGCGTTTTTTGCCTTGTATTTCCTTTCAAGTGCCCTCTCTTCTTCCGATCCTTCTTTTTGTAGAATTTCGTTGATTTTTTTTTTCTTTCTTCTATCAGTAGTAGTGTATCTTTAGTAATCCATTTTTTATTTTGTCTTCTTTTTAATCCGATTGTTTCTTTTGCTGTATCTATCATCACTTCTTTAAAATATTTCCATGTTTCTTCGACTGACTCTCCAGTTTGTTGTGATACTGTTCGGTTAATTGCCAGTTTCTCACTGGATTTATTTCTTATACATTCTTGTTTTAGGGCATCAACGTTGTACTTGCTCCTTCTGCTGATATTTTGGTTTTTATCTCTGGCTAATTTCATTTTTAGTCTCGCTTTGATTAGCATGTGGTCTGACCCCACATCAGCACTTCTTAAGCTCCTGAAATCTTGCAGCCAGCTTCTCCATTTATATTTAATTATTATGTGGTCTATTTGGTTCTTGTTTCTCCCTCCTGGTGATTTCCATGTTTCCTTATGTATCCGCTTATGTTTAAAGATACTTCCGCCTATTAAAAGTTCATTTTGCTCACAAAATTCAATTAATCGATTTACATTGTCGTTTCTCTCTCCGATTGCCTCCTTTCCCATCACATGTTCATGTCCTGTATTATCATTTCCTATTTTAGCATTAAAGTCTCCGATTACTATTTTTATATCTCTTCTATATTTATTATTAATCCTATTGAACGTTGTTTGTAGTTGCTCGTAAAATTCTTCCTTCTCATTTTCGTCGTTTTTATTCGTAGGAGCATATACATTTATTACTATTATGTTATAATATCTTGCCTTCAGTCTCGCCCAAATAATCCTTTCTGACACTGGTTCCCACTCTACAAAAGCCTTTCTCCCCTTTTGGGCTAGCAGTATTGCCACTCCCTTTTCGTGTTTGTCATTTACATCTGTGTTCCCAGGTTTCGTGTAGGGTTCTTACATTCCATGCTCCTATAAATATGTTCTCTCTTGTGTCTATTTCAGGTTTATTGCTCAATTCCTTTTTCTTTGCCTTGTCTGTCGTGATTTGTGCTTTTGTTTGTGTATTTTCATCATTTAAACATATAAGTCTGTCCCTTTTTGATTCTCCAACACTGGTTAGTGATTTTCATACTTGTTAGGTATATAATTCATGGGTTTCTATGTTATACCTATGTAACCAGGGAGGGCTCATTGAAAAATAAAATCTAAAACTACGTTTCAACAGGAGATCATATTATGTTGGGTATTTTCAGTTTGACCACTCTACCTGCTGTTTGCAGATTAGTGAAGATTCTCATATTTGTAATGAACTACCAGTTACGAACAAATAAAGTATAGTTTTGTAGTAGGAAACAAATCCACATCAGTCGCCACCAAAGGTAGATATACTCACATCTGAGCTACCTAAGTCACAATTTTGTTTGTAGGAAATGTAATACAGTTCCAAAACAATTGTACTGGGTGGTCCCACTTTATGAAATATTAATAGACTGGCAACACTGTCAACATAGCCAAAATCGACGATCTTCGTGTAGGGAATGAGGCAGTATTTATACTAGTTATGAAACTTTTGATAAAATGGAAGACGCATTATTTTTAATTATAAATTTGGACTTCAAACAATCAGTTTCAATGCAGCGTTTCTCACCCATTTAAATAGAAACATAACAGCGAAGCACAATGCTATAGATAACGATTTTACTATACGAGATGTCACAAAATAAACTGCAACTACACTTGAGAGCAAAACAATCGACTCACTCGCTGAATTGTACACGTTGGAAGTCTCGAATTTCCTAAACCTGTTGTCCGATTTGAGTGATTTTTTTAGTATGTTATAGCCTTGTTATTTAAGAAAATCGATGTAATAATATTGTTGCTAGACAGGTAAATGTCATTTTATACCGGGTGTAACAATCATAATGTATTTTTTTCTTAAAGTTCGGAACACCCTGTGGAATATTCTAGCATACATATATACCGTTAGCAGAAGAACAACAAGGTTTTAGGTCGGGAAGGTCATGCACTGACGCTATATTTATAATGAGATAAGTTCAAGAGAAATCGTTGGAATACAACAAACCGGCATATTTATGTTTCGTGGACCTTAAGAAAGCATTTGACAGGGTCACATTAAAGGACGTTATCAATTTGTTATATTCGAGAGAGGTACCTCTAGGAATAATTAAAACGATCGAAAACATCTACCAGAACAACACAATAAAAGTAAAAGTGGAAGATGAACTAACTGACCCAATTGAAGCCGGCAATGGGATAAAACAGGGGGATTCCTTGAGTCCTTTATTGTTCAACCTGATCATGGGCGTAATAATAAAAAAAGTAAGAACTAAAAAAGGATACCAAATGGGAGAAAAACAACTTAAAATAATCTGCTATGCAGACGATGCAATACTTCTTCTTTTATTAGTGCCTATTCGTTTAGAATATTGGCGATCATTCTGGCTATAATTATTTTATTAACTGATGCTTTAAATAGATTAGTTGTTGTTGTGGAGAACCATTTCCTCGGGTTCTTTAACCATGATATTCTTCTTCTCCCAACTCCTCGCTTTCCGAATACTTTACCTTGAGGGATTACCTTCAGTAATCTGTATTTAGTGTCGTTTCTCACTATGTGTCCGAGATATTCTAACTTTCTCCTTTTAATGGTATACATCACCTCTCTTTCTTTGCCCACTCTTCGTAATACGGTCTCGTTGGTTATCTTGTCCGTCCAGGATATCCTTAGGATTCGCCTGTATACCAAATGTCGAAGGCTTCAAGTTTTTTCTCCATTGCTGGAGACGATGCAATACTAATCTCTCAAAAAGAAGATGATTTACAACGTATGCTGCACCAATTTAAGATAATCGCCAGAAAATTTAATTTCCTCAAAAAAAAAACAAAATGCATGGTTATAACAGCAGATCCAATAAGATGTAAATTGGAGCTGGAAGGTCAGATAATAGAACAAGTGATGGAGTTTAAATACCTAGGCATCACACTATCTAGCTACGGGGGGATCGAAACAGAAGTGAAAAAGATCGGAAAAGAAATGAAAGGCAGAATTTACAAAACAGTCATCAGAACGATGACATACGCGGCAGAAACACCACCCGACACAGAGAGGACAAAAAGATTGCTCGAAACAGCCCAGATGAAAACCCTTCGAATAATCGATGGTAAGTCTATATGGGACAGAGCTAGAAGCACAGATATACGACGGAGATGCAAGGTGGATAACATTAATGACTGGGTAAGAAACAGAAGAATAGAATGGAATGACCACATAAGCCGAATGACAATAAATAGGGTAATCAAGACCACGAAAACGATGGAAAGACACTAGAGGCACATTGAAAAATACAGACAGTCATGTCTATACAAAAAGAAGAAGAAGAATATAAAATATTTACATTAAAACTCAATTGTAGCCTTAGGCTTTATTAACATTTTCTTTTTGATTCATTTGCTTATGTTGGATAATAAAAAAGTTAGGTACGTTAACAACTAGCAAGTTTTTCATCAATAAATCCTCATTTTCTGCTTAGTTTAATAAACAAGCCTAAAGTAGGTTATGATGAGAAATTAACAATTTAATGAATGTCAAATTGTTAACTGTCAAAAAGTGTCTGGTTTGTTGTGTAAATTAGTAATTTATTGATGAGATATCTTAGATTAATGAAAACACCGAGATGTAACATGGTTCATTGCGCAGCGTGCCAAATTCTTCATTATCCCTACCTACGCTATTCCACCAATTGGAGTGGACATTAGCATCGTATCGTGACGAGAACCGCCGATAATGTTCGAAGCTCATATTTTGTTTCGTGCCGTTGAAGGTTAACGCAAGCAATTAAATTGTGAATATCAAAATAGTTTCTGTTTTTTTTTTTGTGATTTTAGTGTCAAAATGAGTCGATGTATTGTAAAACAATGTGTATACAACAAAACTAAAGTATGCCGACGTGATAAAAGAAGTATTCATTTGTTTACGTAAGTATTGAACAGTATTTAAATTCAAATGCCGCGCCGGTTTGTTTACATTCGACACCAGGGCCAGGGTGGTATTAGGCCCGATTGTTTGTAATTGTAAAAAGTACCGAGTTACTTATTTTAGCATTGTATTGCTTTGTTTATTTTTTTATATATGTATATGCTCAAGATGTCGTAGTCTGTTAGTTGTTTATTCTAAATATATATTAATGCAATGTAATATAACTTAAAAAATATTACAAAAATTTAGACACCATATTTCATCAAACTTCTCACATAATCATTATACAGGGTGATAAAGTAAATAAAGCAAGTAAACATAAGTTAGTCATTATTACTGATTAATACAGTTACTTTTGATACATTACTTTAATTTGATGGTGTATAATCAAGAGTGTGTGATATTATGGATATGTAGATTATGGAGTTGACTTACAAACGGATTGTCATTCAATTGCCAAGGAAGCAATAGTATTTATGTTAGTATGTATTAATAGCTCTTGGAAACTTCCCGTAGGGTATTTCTTAATTGATTCATTAACTGGCAAACAAAAACAAAATTTAATATTACAATGCTTAAATTTGGTAAATCAATCTGGTGTAGAAGTGATATCAGTAACTTTTGATGGTGCATCAAATAATGTGACAATGGTAAAGGAGTTAGGGTGTAGTTTTCAATTAAATTCATTAAAATCTACATTTACTTTACAAAATTCAAATAAAGAAATTGCAGTTCTGTTCGACCCGTGTCATATGATAAAATTATTAAGAAACACACTAGGAGATAAACTAATTTTAGTTGATGATAATGATAATGGTGAAACTGTAGAGTGGAAATATATTAAGGAATTAAATAAACTCCAAGCGGAAGAGGGGGTTCATTTACGAAATAAACTTAAAAAATCTCATATTAATTATAAAAAACAAAAAATGAAAGTAAGGTTGGCAACACAATTATTTAGTAACTCTGTGGCACATGCTATTGAATATTCAACACAAGTTTTACAGTTACAACAATTTAGTAACTCTGCTGCTACGGTCAATTTTATTCGTATCTTAAATAATTTGTTTGATGTTTTTAATTCTAGAAATATGTCACAAAAAGATTATAAAAAGCCTTTAAATACAGAGAATTATATCAAAATAATGACTTTTTAACCGAAACTGCTGAATATTTAAAATCATTAACTTTAGTTAACGGGGTAAAGCTTTGCGAAAGCAAGAGAAAAATGGGAGTTTTGGGATTTCTATTTTGTATTAATAGTCTTCAACATTTGTACAAACAATTAGTGGAAACAAATTTATTAGTGTATATTCCAACCTATAAATTAAGTCAAGATCAGAACTTTTTTTGGGTTAATTAGATCAATGGGGGGTTATAACAATAATCCAACTGCTAAACAGTTTAAGGCAGCTTATAAAAAAATGTTAAAACATTTAGAACTAAGGGATAGTTTTAGAGGGTATTCCTTTAGAACTGATTACAGTTATGGCTCCTGAAAAAATAATTAATAAGTCTTGTGGCAAAGAACGAATTGTTGAAGACGAATGTGTTGATGAAAACGATGACATATCCAATACGAATTTTATATCACTTCAATTAAGGAACTTATCATTTACACATTACAAGAGAGAAGTTATTATATACATTTCAGGATATGTCGTTTATAAAATATCGAAAATTTTGAAATGTGAAGACTGTGTAAACGCATTTATAGGAGACCGAGCAGACTTGTTGACATCATTCATCAACCAAAGAGATACATTAAATTTAACTTATCCATCCAACGATGTTGTTATTATTTGCTCTACTGCCGAAAAAGTGCTACAGTGCCACATAAACATTAATAAAAGTATTAATGTTAATATTGTTAATGTCCAAATATTAAAAGAATTAACAGAACAATTATTATTTAAGAACTTAAACAACCATTTCAAACATTATTCCTTTTTAGAGTCACATTATTCCCATTTATTAAAATTAATAATTTTCACCTACATTAACGTCCGAATTCATCATTATAATAAAACAATTATAGATACTAGTAAAAGTAAAAGAATTTTTCATAATAAAATGACATTATTCTCTGGACAATGAAAATATTTTTTAGATTTTGATCATTGATTATTTTTATTGTAAAACTTTATGTTGTTTTTTTGTGATTAGTCAATACGATTAGTGTAATTAGTTAAATAAGTGTATATTAATTTGTGTTATATTCGGAACTAATTCAATAAATATTATTAATTATTCTGAATCCAACTCTGTTTCATTTATGTAGAAGCTCCCCACCCCTGCAATTCTGTTTAGAAACAAGGCAACATTCGCGCAGCTATCTAAATAGGTTCATGTTACATCTCGGGCTTCTTAAATCTATGTGAGATATGAAAGATGAAGTAGTTTTCAATCCTAATAGAAGTATTAATAATATTTAAAAATATTAAAATATTACTAAAAGATTTTTAAATTGAAAACTTATTGGTCCATTTTCTTGGTAACACCTCCATGGCTTCTAAAATTTGCAAGCCAGATGGATGCTGAAGCGAAGAAGACAAGGGGAAATTCAAAAACTTACAATTCACGACCCCGTCTGTTCAGCTGGTAAATTCCAACAGAAAATGGACCTAGTTAGTCACAGAAGTAACGACCAATATAAAAATAAAATAAAAATTTCATTTTTATTCAGTTGCAATGCGAAGGCAAAACAATCTTATTTTTCAATTAGAATACGGAGCGCAGTCCAGCCCTCTGAATCGACGATGTTCGACTCTTGTTGGAGTCTCATCGGAGAGAATGTAGGCCCGCTACTCCATACTCCAATTGACCAACACCGAGAGTTTATCCCCCACACCGCAACTGACGTGAATGGGCTAGGTGACTAGCGTCATCTGGCAATTGAAAGATGAAGTAGTTTTCAATCCTAATAGCAGTATTAATAATATTTAAAAATATTAAAATATTACTAAAAGATTTTTAAATTGAAAACTTATTGGTTCATTTTCTTGGTAACACCTCCATGGCTTCTAAAATTTGCAAGCCAGATGGATGCTGAAGCGAAGAAGACAAGAGGGAATTCAAAAACTTACAATTCACGACCCCGTCTGTTCAGCTGGTAAATTCCAACAGAAATTGTTGCCTTCGCATTGCAACTGAATAAAAATGGAATTTTTATTTTATTTTTAGTAATTTATTATTTAAAGTTTCAATTAAGTCCGTATTATTTTTTGTTTTTTGGTGGAAATGGAACGCGCTACCAGGAATTTGAACCGCGATGAGTATGCTCAAGCAGTGATCTTGCATAGCGAAGCACTTAGCTACCATACTATCGGCTCTTTATATTGGTAACAATGTTTTGCTAATGCACGATAATGCAAGACCTCACGTTCATGAACTGTAACCGAATATTTACAACAGGCAAATCTTCGGATTTTGAATAATTGGCCATCGCATAGTCCAGATCTTAACCGGATCGAACATTTGTGGGACATAATTGGCAGAAGACTACGACAGCGTTTGCCACCTCCTAGAACCTTGCAAGAGGTAGAAACAGTAGCTCTCGAGATTTGGAATGATATTGATCAAGACCAAATAGCATACCTCATTTGTAATATAAAAGTACATTTCTCTTTTATTATCGAACATTAGCGAATGAATAAAAAAACAAAATGTTGCGAAAGGCTAAGGCTACAATAATTGAGTTTTAATTTAAATATTTTATGTATGCTAGAATATTCCACAGGGTGTTCCGAACTTTAAGAAAAAAACACAATACCATTGTTACACCTAGTATAAAATGACATTTACCTGTCTAGCAACAATATTATTACATCGATTTTCTTAAATAATAAGGCTATAACATACTAAAAAATCACTCCAATTGGACAACAGGTTTAGAAAATTCGAGGTATCTAACGTGTACAATTCAGCGAGTGAGTCGATTGTTTTGCTCTCAAGTGTAGTATTTATCGATTTGAAACTTCTTCTTTTTAAACTGATAGAAAATTTGTACTGTTTTGGTGGTTTGCTACATTTGGTGCATTGTGATTCATATACTTTCAACAATATCAACACTCATGACTGTACTTTATGACATCCCGTTGTAGGTCTCTGTAAATTAGAAGTATACTTATGATATCTGTTGGAACTTATTGATTATATTATTTTTATTTTGGTTTTTCATAAAAACAATTTTTTCGAGAGTGTTAATACTTTGCTGTCAATGACAATAAAAGTTTTAATTTGTTTTGATGGGTGATAGTTTCTTGACTTGAATTTTTGTTGAAGTTTTTGAAAAACCAACTGTTAGGAGGCGGTTTTGAAAAAACTTTCGTAAAATTATAGAAAAAAAGTATAGAGAAAAAGGTACAACTATTGAAAAACATTTGAAATTGTTAAAAAATACTTGAAGCTGTTAAAGAAAGCTTGAAGAGGCTGAGAAAAAAAAATTAAACTATTCAATATATTTTAAAACACCTGGAACAGAATTTCTAGCTAATGAAGGAAGCTGGAAGCGACCCAAAACGAAATTTGAAGCTACGCAGAATCTTACATTATTGAAGAATCTAGCTTTTAGGTTTAAAAACCTGAGGTTGTTAAAAGAAAACTTAACAACAATGCGAAAACGATGAAGTCTTTTAAGAAAACTTGAAGTTGTTAGAGAAAATTTAAAACTGTTATTCGAAGCTGTTACATAAAACTTCAAACTGTTAAAGAACGATTGAAAAAAGAAATTTTCAGCTACTGAAAAAGGTTTAAAGCCATCCTGAACGAAATTTGGAACTGCGACATAAAACTTGAAACTACTGAAGTAACCTCGAAGCTTTGACGTATGTCGAAAACTTGAAGTTGAAAGAAAATATTGAAAAAAGTTAATAGCCTAAGAAACTTTAAGCCACTGTGAAAAAAGTTTAAGTAGTTGAAGCCATCTGGAAGCTTCCTCAGAAAACATCAAACTGTTGAAGAAACTTGAAGCTGCCAAAGAAAATTGTAAGCCATTGAAAATAATTGAGACACTAATTTTTTTACTAAAGGACTCCGCACAAACCTTATGGAAAATAGGTCCCAGTGGATTTCGTTCATACTTTGGGAAAATACTCTTTGAAACATCCTGATAAAAGTTCTCATGGGCACAACTCAATCGTATGAAGGATTTTCAAGATATAGAGGCCCAAATTCGGAAAATTATAAGATTTACGGGGTATTCCAATTCCGTGAGTTACTGGTTATTTGGCAACATGTAGAAGTTTGGATCAAGGAAAAGTACTAGTAGTATAGGATTCTTTCCTGGCTATCCAATGGCGACCTTTACTTTGACCTTGACCTTCAACGAACGTCATCTTCTAGAGTTTCGAGGGTTTTATAGGCATTAAATTGATATAAACAGATTATTCATGGGTTTTTGGGATCGCTAAACACGAATATGCCATCAGAATTGACCTTCGGATGACGCGGTGGCCAGGGCCACTGCAAGGGAAGTCATCCTCTAGAGTTTCGATAGTTTTCGGCATTTAATTGATGCAAATGAATTACTGGAGGGTTTTTTAAGGTCGCTAAACACGAATATGCCACCAGAACCGACTCCCGGAGCACCTGGCTTCCAAGGTCAATGAAAGGGGCTCCTGGAGTTTCGAGGGTCTTTGGTACTACATTGATGCAAACGGATTACTCATAGGTTTTTGGAGTTGCTGAACACGAATACCCCATCAGGACAGACATCGGAGTACCTGGTGCCAAAGGCACGTGATGCTTTGGAGATTCGAGAGCTTTCGGTACTAAATTAATGTAAACTGATTACTCACAGGTTTTTGGGGCTGCTGAACGTGAATTCGATATCATATCCGATCCACGAAGCACTTGGTGCCTAAGGCAGATCTTCTTCTAGAGTTTAGACAGGTTTCGGCATTAAATTGATGCAGATGGGTATTACTCATTAGTTTTTGGGGCTTCTAAACACAAATACGTCATCAGAACAGACACCGGGGTACCTGGTGCCTAAGGCACGTAATCTTCTGGGGGTTCGAGAGTTTTCGGTACTAAACTGATGCAAGCGGATTACTCTTGTGTTTTTAGGGTTGCCGAACAAGAATATGACTTAGATAAAAGACTCTGGAGTATCTAGTGGCCACGATGAATACCACTATCAAAATAGAATGTAGTAAATCGATATTAAAATAAAGGAAGGAAAAACATTGTCAGATATAAATTGAGTTTATATTTTTTATAAGTAATTAAAACAATTGAAGAGCACAATATAGTTATTTTATTAATATTTTTGACTTTGAAAACGGTATAAAGGACGTACAAAGGACAGGTTACAGGGGTTGGGATCAAAATAACATCTGCAAGTTTGTGTCAATATCTATATTCGTTATTGTTGTAACTCCAGGAGCCCCTTTCATTGACCTTGGAAATCAGGTGCTCCGGGAGTCGGTTCTGGTGGCATATTCGTGTATAGCGACCTCAAAAAACCCTCCAGTAATTCATTTGCATCAATTAAATGCCAAAAACTATCGAAACTCTAGAAGATGACGTCCCTTGCAGTGGCCCTGGCCACCACGTCAAGCGGAGGGCAATTCTGATGGCATATTCGTGTTTAGCGATCCCAAAAAGCCATGAGTAATCTGTTTATATCAATTGAATGCCGAAAACCCTCGAAACTCTAGAAGATGACGTCCGTTGAAGGTCAAGGTCAAAGTAAAGGTCGCCTTTGGATAGCCAGGAAAAAAATTCTAGACTACTAGTACTTTTCCTTGATCCAAACTTCTACATGTTGCCAAATAACCAGTAACTCACGGAATTGGAATACCCCGTAAATCTTATAATTTTCCGAGTTTGGGCCTCTATATCTTGAAAATCCTTCATACGATTGAGTTGTGCCCATGAGAACGTTTTATCAGGATGCTTCAAAGAGTATTTTCCCAAAGTATGAACGAAATCCACTGGGACCTATTTTCCATAAGGTTTGTGCGGGGTCCTTTGCAAAAATGATGCTAACTAATTCATTTGTGACATCATAAAATGACGCGACTAATTCATTTTACTTCATTTCTTGTATTATTTAAATTCCTGATGTAGACGTTTAGTAATGTCTGACCGTTTTGTTAGAATATTACACTTTATCTCGTAATTCTAAACTTACAAAAACACAGAGGTAATGTCATTACTATATTTGTAACTCTTTCATAATATATGTCTTACCTCACACAGAAAGTGTCGACAGTCTCGAAAAAATCTTGTTCGAAAAAATTGAAAGCATCGCCAGCAAAAAGTTATCTGAAATGACTACTTTGTTATTGATATCACTAAATATTGAAAATATTCAACAGTCCCTCACTCTTTTTCCTTCACCTCCGTCTGATTACCACACGCGTCCTCATTCAAACTGTTTCGGTCGCTAACAGCCACATCCGCCCGATTCTCTTTCTCTTCTTTCTGTTTGTTTGAGTTTGTCTGTACATTGTTTGTCTGACACATTGTGTCAGACACTACATGTCTGACATTCTCGAGTTTTTCCGTACGTCGTTCAGATGGGTCTCTGGCGGTCGTGTGTGTGGTAAGTATGGCGGGAGATTTAGTATCACTAACAGCTTTTGGCGGATCTTCCTTCTTTTCGGTTCTATTGCTAACAGAAGTGCTCGATGACAGATCATTTGAGGGAACTTCCGATAATTGGTTCGTTTCGCTATCAACTTTGTCTGTAAAAAGAAAGATTTGTTAATTATTCAATTAAAAATGTCAACATTGTAAACTGTATTTTGGTATTATGAGAATTAGTAATAAATCACTGTAAAGTGGTCATCCCTTAGGCATATCTGTTTTTTCGCGGTGTGCAAGTACTTGGAGGGGATACGAGAAACGATCGTGCGCGAATAGCGGAGAAATCTTGAAACTTTCTGAAATAATTCATATTGTCAATTGAAATTGTCAAATTGACGTATATTTCATACCTACTGTCATTTAAGAAGAAAAATTATATGTTGCTTACAATATTGATATGATATGCAATTATTATATAAAGGTATATTTAATTAATTGTATTTTGCTTGAAGTACTGCATTTTAATAATTAATTTTATTTACTACATACAATTGTTTACCTTTTAATAACATAACCTAAATCTTACTTTTTCTTCTTATAATTTTTTTTGGGCTACGGCCTTGACAATTATCCATCAACCAGGACCAATATGATTGGCCAATATAATTAAAAGTGCGAAAAAAGTTGCCGAGCTATGAAACTAGGTGTCGCTTTTCCGAACTTGCACGGTCCCAATAGGTGTACAGTTTATTCTGTATTAATTTTTTATGGCTAATATCCTATATAACTGCACAACCAAATAAAGTAATAAACGAGATATTTCAAGATAAAAGTGTAAATAATTAAAAAATAAACTGATTATAATTCTATTACGTACGTAAATCGCAGGATAAGAATATTAAACTAAATCAAATGGAAAACTATTCATTATTTGAAAGTATTCTTGGTAAATCCCAAAGCTTTAAATGTAAATTGCTAATTACTAACCCTAACAACTAAATGTTCGGACAAACTGTTAATTTTTAGTTATTGAACTTTGACAAATTATTTAATTCTTTGGCGGTACGAAGCTCGACGGGTAAGCAAATTTCAAATAAATTACACTTTTTCAACACCAAACCGAGAATTTTTAGCCTTGCCCAAAACTATATTTATGTTGGTTGATACAGATTTTATCCAAACGCCGCATATAGTTGGTTCTGGTATAATTATTATTAAGTATAATATACTAAGTATAATTATTATAATGACGAAGTGGAAAAAACATTTCCAAACAAGATCAAATTTGGTGGAGATCAATTGCAGAGAAGTATATTATATCAACTAATAGTGCAAGTATGGGAAAATGAAATAATGAAACTAAAGTAATAATGAAACATCTATAGAGGTATAGCCTTCTTGATACTGTATACAAAATCTTGGCGAGAATATTGAGAAATAGACTAAATTGTTATCATCATCAGCCTCTCTCAATCCACTGCTGGACATAGGCCTCCCCTGTTTGTCTCCAAAGTGTTCTATCTTGTGCTTTCTGCATCCAGATTTTTGTTGTCTTTCTTCGTAAGTCGTCTTGCCATCGTATTGGTGGTCTTCCTCTGCTACGTTTATCGGCTCTTGATCTCAATTCAACTAGTTTGCGAGTCCATCTTCCGTGCTTCATTCTGATAACGTGTCCAGTCCATTTCCATTTTAAGTTACAGCTTTTTTTAATGACGAAATTGTTTTATTTGTGTATTTTAGACAAGCAAATATGATAGAGTCAATAGAGTCAAAATGTATCGAGCAATGGAACATTTGAGTATACCAAAAAAATAGAGAGACTAATAAAAATAACACTAAATAACTCTACTTGTGAAATTGCTTGGCAGAGTCACATTTTTCAGATCAATTTACGGTTACAAGAGGCTTGAGACAAGAAGATCCTTTATCCACTACATCATTTAACTTAGTGTTAGAAACTCTAATCAGAAAATGCAGCATGAAGGTGGAAGAAGCAATAAGCACCAGTGCATGGCATATGCTGATAGATGATCTAACGATCTTAGGAAAAACTGCGAAATAGTTAAAAAGAATAGTGAAGAAAATTCTTTCAGAAGCACAAAAATTAGGATTGGAACTAAATGAAGAGAAATCCAAATTTATGATCATGGCAGGGGCAGAAGAAAATAACAGAAAAATACTTTAGTGTGAAGTCTGAAAGTGGTAAAAGCTATAGTTTTAAAAGGGTGGACAATTTTGAATACCTGGGTGTAGTATTAGATCAAAATAGAAAAGAGAAATGACAGCTCGATGCCAGAATATCAAAAGTGAATAAAAAATTAGACAGTTTAAAACCACTAATAAATTCAAAATATTTTATGTTTCTAGACAAGGCAAACTCCGAATATGTAAAACAGTAATTAGATCCACAGTAACCCATGCCTGAGAGGCAGGGAAATTAAATAAGAAGGAAGAGGATACTGTGGAAAGATGGGAAAGGAAAATATTGAGTCGGGTATTCGGAGGACGGAAGACAGAAGACGTGTGAGAGACAACAACCAACAACAAATTACAACAACAAAGTCACAAAGATTCCCATCACCAGGTTCATCAAGTCACAAAGATTCAGGTGGTTGGGATATGTAGAAACAGTGGGGGGCGGTAACCAGGGGGGTTTTGGGAGGTTATAACCCCCCACCCCCATGAGATGTACTTTGAGCTTAAATTGGCGGTATTCCATACCCCCAGAATCGCTCTAGTCTTTGTAACCCCCTTGGAATCATACTGGTTACGCCGTTATGTAGAAAGAATGGCAGCGAATAGAATGCCTAAACTAGTTACGACCAGAAAACTAATCAGTAAAAAAAGAAGAGGTAGACCCAGAACAAAGTTAATAAAATGGAGAAGTAAATAATAAACATGTGAAGCGGAGGGAATAGAAAAGTAAAGCACAAAACAGCAGGGAATAGAGAAATATTGTTCATGAGGTCTTTAGGGGTTTAGGTTCTAGCGAAAACCCGATAAATACCAAAATTATAGTAGTAGTAAAAACACGTCTCCTACCACTGGTAAATGTTATTATTTGATATTAACATTTTTAAGCACAATAACTAATAAAAACTAAACATAATAAAAACCGTTAACTCATATTTTCAAATAACACCAACCCGATATATAACTTTACTGATAAAAATACTTTGTTGTAAACATATTTATAATATGAGAATTTTAGACTATGATAGTTTATTAAATTTCAGCACACTTTCTTCTTGCGAAAACCCAGTAAAAGATGGCGTAAATTGACAATTGAATATTACGAAAACAAAAAAAAAACGGTTTTTTTTTGAGTGAATTTGATGGCCTTGGCCGAGCCAATTAGCCAGACATTTTGTTATTTTAAAAACAAACAAATTTGATTTTTCAATCAGAGGAATTTTTTCTGTATTTCTAACTCTAAATACATAACAAACTAACATTATTATCTACAATTATTATCTAAATAATACTCTGTTTTGGTTGTTCATTTTTTTTTGTAAATTTTTATTTTTTTTTGTATTTTTTGTTGCATTTTTTTATATTGTTAATTTGTTTTTTTTTTTTAATTTTTTTTTATTGTTATTTTTTATAAATTGTTTTTTTTTTACTACGCTAAGACGTAAACCCGATTCATCCTCGCGGAGGTTTACATCTTCTTAGTTTTTTTTTTGCTTTTTTTTATTTTTTTTTTTTTGTTTTTTTCTTTCTTTTCTCTTTTTTTGTTCTTTTCTTTTTTCAATTATAATATACAATAATTACTTAAATCTACAGGGTTTAAAACAAAATAACAACAAAACAAACACGTTTGTTTTGCTTTAACAAACATGCCTGCTTTGTTTTAACAAAATTTCTTAAATACAGGGTAAATTTTATTGCTACAATCTATATTTACAGTTTTTGATATGTTCGTAAATTGTTTTTAATATATTAATATCTTCAGAAAATATCAAATTGTTCAGGTAGACGGGAAGTGGAATTTTTAATATATTAAGATTATCATAAAATTTGTTTATATTTATTGATTGATGTGAACATTCGAGGAGAATATGTAGTAGATCACCTTCTTTTCCACACTCACAGTTAGGTGACTCTGTGAGACCCAAACTGTACATATGAAGGGGGGTAAGAGCATGATTACATCTCAATCTATTTATAACTCTTATGAAATGGCGATTTGATACAGAATGAAACCATCTTTTAATGGGAATTTCAGGCTGCATTTGTTTGTAATTACTACCAGTTCTCGTGTTTCGATAATACCTTTGCCAATTTTCTTTTTGGTGTCGTCTACTAATAATATCAATATCCGAAATGGGTAGTAAGTTAATGGGAAGTTCTTCGCCTATTTCTAGAGCGGATTTGGCTAGCCTGTCTACTATTTCGTTACCCCTAATGCCTGCGTGTCCCTTTATCCATGAAATAATGATGTTTTTTCCTAAATTTGCAATTTTATTATAAAGAGTCATAATTTCCAGTTCTATATGATTGAGTTGTTGGTACTTATGTACGTTAGTTAGTCTATCAACGACACTCTTACTGTCTGTAAATATTATGCAGCTATAGGGTTCGTTACTAAATATGTGTCTTAAAGCAAAAAGTATCGCTATCATTTCAGCGGTGTATATCGATGATTCACAAGGCAATTTGAATAATTTTTTAAATCCACTTTAAATATTGATTATTGCACATCCTACTTTGTTTTGTACTTTGGATCCATCTGTATAGTAAAACTGATAATGTGGCCATTTATGAAGTATAAATGATTGAAAAACGGCTGGATTTAAATTAATATCCATAAAAAAAGTATTAATTTGTTTTGAGAAAATTTCTTCTAATACATGGGAATACATAGGTGAAACTTGATTTTCATAAGTATAGAAAGTACTTCGGTATTGAGATATTTTCAAGTAACTATCTACAAGAAGGGGACATTTTTTCTTTGTCCAATATTTATGAGTTAGATCTAAAATTGATAACTTATGTATATCCTGCAGATAGTTTGTATTTTTTCCTATGGTTCTAGTAATAAATTTATCACTTAAAAACTGTCGTCGAAATTCCAGGGGTGGTTCTATCGCCTCAACTTCCATTATATTAACGGGAGTAGACTTCAAATATCCAAGACAAAGTCGAAGATATTTATTAAAAAAAACGGTTAGAATGGGGCTATATTTATAATGAAAAACAAACTCAGAGCTTCCAAGGTACCACAGCAAATCAATTGTAGTAAATTTAAATTTAAGTGTACTTACTGAAAAGTTGTCTGAAGGCTATTGAAACTCTGTAGAAATTACTGGAGTCTAGTAGTAGTAGTTTAGTCTAGAACATTTTTTATTTTGTACAATAGAACTGTTAAACTAATTAGGACTAGACTTGTCCCTAAAACTTCCCAAAGAAAGGAACGAACATTTAGTAAGAAATGTTTATTTCCATTAGCTTACCATGAATGAATTCCAGTGTGTCAAAAGTTTTTTTAAAAACGCTTTAAAAACGTGTATATTCTCAAATGATATAATAAATGCTGTAGCTAACAGTGATTCTACTGGATGATATTCTAAAGAGGCAATAGCGAAAAATGGTAACCAGTTAATAAAAATATCAGAAGATATTGGTTTGAATTTAAAAAAAAAACTCCTACTCTACGCCCTAAAAGGCTAAAACAAATTTCATCCCAAAAAGCAACCATAGACTTACCAACCCCGGGCAATTTACCAAAGTTGTATAAAAGTACCTTTCCAATAAGTGAAGCAAAGAAAACCGATTTGATAAAGATGTGCCAAGAAAATATTTTCCAGAAGTGATGCATGCTTGAATAACAAATTTAAAAACCGGTAATTATATCGTAGATCGAATTCCAGACGTAATGATGTGAGAAGAATCGGAAGACACATTTTACTTTTTAATTTTCTAAAAAGAATGCAGATTAATTTATTTTTGTTGGAATAATATACAATTAACTTTTATTTTATAATTAAAAAAATTCAAAATAAAAACCAATAAAGTCAAATGTTATACTCATTCAACGAGGTAAAACCCGATAAATATCACGTTTTATTTTTTTTTTGTAAAGACGTTTTTATAAATTAAACTTAAAATAAATTATTCTAACTAAATATTAAACTCTCTACCATTTGGCTATAACAAATATTTGATAAAACTTCCTATGACGATTTTAAATCTTCTTCAAACTTCCTAAAATCTTTAATCGCGATTATCTCTAAACAATGGTTTTCTTAGTTATCGGGTTTTCGCTCGAACCCCTCGGTATTTCAGTTTGAGTTTTGTTTAAAATAATTTTAATCAGTTAATCTTATTATCTTTTATAAAAATGTCCTAGGTATTAACGGCCTTGTTGTGCATATAAATAAATAAAAATAATTACTTACTATTAATGTTGTTGATTTTATTGAGCTCTACTTTACGTTCCTCGATCCTCTTTACACTCGAACTACTACCGCCGCTTCCCTTATCTATTCCCCTATCAACTATAGACGGCGAATTCTTCTGCATCTCCATCTTATTCGTTTCCGGTTCCCTCGTTCTAGGATTCGACGAATCATTTTGAACTTTATTTGATAATTTGTTCCGATTCTGCGTCATTTTCTCCACAACCGTCTCTAGGCTCCTCTCGCTTTTCGTTTCCTTCGATGACTTCTTCATCGTGGACACCGGTTTCGTGATGGTAGGGATAGAGAGGGATGGAACGTTGTGAGGTCTCGGGAGAGGGGATATGGTCGTGGAAGTCAGAGAAGGAGGTCTAGTAGGCAGCTAAAATCAAGAAATAAACCTTAAAAATCTGTATAAAATTGGCATTTATGTCAATGCGTAACATATTAATAAAAATACAAATTATTATCTTAAATTTAATAACTTATTTTCAGATGCAGGCTGAGACATCTACTCTACATCGCGCTATTTGCGCAGTAGATGACACAACACCGATCAAACTGAGGAAACCAGAAATGCGCATAAATCACCTCACTAAAGAGGAAAAAAAGCGCACCTGGATGGGTAAACCTCTGCACGTGCTACATCCCAATGAGGTCAGCCAAGACTATGTCGACAATACAGCGTCGAACTATTGGTTGACATCAGGAAAGATGTTCCCTGAAACGGATGGTTCATTACTGGCTATTCAGGATCAGGTTATACCAACTAGAAATTACCTGAAATATATCGTCAAAGACCCTCAGGTTCAAAATGACAGATGCCGATATGGATGTCAAGCCCAAGAAACCATCCAACATCTTACAGGGGGCTGCCAGGCATTTGTTGCAACTGAATACTAGGAACGGCATGACGCAGTGGGAAAGATCCTTCATCAAGAGATAGCTATCAAGCTGTGACTTCTCCAAACGGACCATCTCCCATATTATCAATACGTCCCTGAGAGTATGCTTGAGGATGGCAACTACAAGCTATATTGGGACCGCACTGTGCTCACCAAACAGTGGCACATAATAGACCAGATCTCGTACTAGTTAATAAATTAACAAGACAAATAGCACTAATTGATGTAGCGATACCTAACAACAATAATTTACGTAGTAAATTTACTGAAAAGATCGCCAAGTACAGAGATCTGGAAATTAAAATACGAAGACAATGGAGAATGCAAAGTACCCAGACGATACCTATTCCTATTATTATGTCTACTACTGGAGTCATTCCGAAGAACCTCCTCGAAAGCATAAAAAGGCTGGGTATAAATGAACATCTTTACAAGACCATGCAGAAAGCTGTACTACTCGCAACGGCCAGATGTGTACGAAAATTTTTGGGAGATGCACCTGCATACCAAGTCACCTAGGGCTCGATAACATGGAAAGAATCCCACCAGGGCTCAATCCTTTTGATACCGTGGGTATCTGGGATGAGTCAATTTTCCCCTTAGAGGGAGTGTGAGCTGTATGGCTAAATCTGGATACAAATTAAATATTGTGTTGCAAAATCGTTGCCAAAAACCGCAAAGCTATGGTTTGTTTTTAAACGAAGAGGAGTGATTCAAATTTACCGCGCTGTAATGCTTGTTTGTAATGGGTTCAACCGCAGGCAAGTTTACTCCACTGTTATAAAATTTTGACACTAAGGACATTTATCAAATTTTGACACAATTGGCATTTCATAGGTTAATTAAGTTATATCGGCGATTTTTTGTATTTTCTGCGTTATTCCTTTAATTTTTAGATTTTTAGTCTGCTTTTATATAAAAAGCAGTTATTTTTAGAACTCTTTAGCGACGTATTAATATAATGTAATATTTATGGATTACCGTCGAGGGCCGACATGATCAACCAAAAAAGAAGATGTATCTGGTGATTATTCTAGTGACTTTCTTGGGTCTGTCTTTTTAGTTTCCTCCTCCTGGTTAAAAAATAAACCATAGTGACAGAGCGCATTTGATAACGAGGCAATTGACGCGTGACAGATGGTATAATATGCAACATTTTTAAATAATAGATTTCCAGCGGCGCAGCGATAAGTGAAATTAAGTTGTTCATTAGCAACGTATTTGAGTTCTATGCCCCAACAGCAGCAGAAAATACCACAGTCCTCGCAGATTTTAACGCAAAAGACGGTAAAGGACGATATTTGAATGTTTTGGGAGATTATGGCTTGGGGAAACAGAAATAAACGTGGAGATCGAATTGTCTAGTTCTGCCAAGAACACGATTGTATCATAGCGAATACTGACTTCAAATTACCATCGAGAAAACTCTACATCTGGAAGTCAAATGCAGAATCAGCGAATAAAATTATTAGGAACCAAATCGATATCGTTCTAATAAAAAATCGATTTAGAAATTGCATCAAATCAGCTAAAACTTATCCAGGTGCTAACATTTGGTCCAATAACAATCTCATAGTAGCTGTAACCCAATTAAAATTAAAAAAGGTGATCAAGAAGAAGTCTCGCAAAAATATTGATACAAGCCAATTACAAGTCGAGAAAATTAGGGAAATGGTTCAAAGACGACCGAACGAAAATTTAATTTGGGAAAATATCCGTGACAATGTCGATCATTAAATAAAATTATAACAGTATAGGAAATCTGAGAAAGGAATTTAAAAAACAAGGCTTGGATGACGGAAAACAGGGTTGTTTTGTTTTAAACATTTTGTTTTAAACAACTGTTTTAAACATTTGTCTAGGTTTAAAACAGTTTTTGTTTAAAACAGTTTAAAACATGTTTAAAACACTTAAAATAAACAAGCGTCTTTTTTCATTTTTTTGGTGAATAATACATAAATATGAAAAAAAATCTTATACATATTATTATACAGACTTTGTAACAAATATATTATTTATTTATTAATAATGGGGACACAACAAAAATTGGAAAACTTCAAAACATTTTGCATACAAGAGTTAATAAATTTCTCAAATTGTTTCAGTCTCATAGTAATCTTGTAATCTAAGTCATCAATTTTATCAGCCACGTGATCACTTATATATAATTAAGCTCTTTAAAAATTGAAACCAACTTAGCAGCTTTGACACTGCCTAGCCGGTTACATAGTTTGGAATTGACTAGAGCGTATGATGAGAAGAGTTTTTTATGCTGGATGACCATAGAACGCCACCATGCCAATGGTCTTACATTAGATGTTTAGAAAATATATATTGTTTAAACGGTACACACTTTGCCTGGTAATTAATAACAATTGGCAATACTTCTGGATGTGAAGTGAAGTTTCTTCAATTCCGTGCCAGTTTTTATTTGCTCTTGACTAAATTTATTTCGACTAAAGCGATGAGCAAGCAAACTTGTCAAAAAATGAGCCAGGATCAAAGCCATTTTCATAAGCTCCTTGACTTTATTCGTATCATTTACCAAAATGCTTCCAGAAGTTTTAGCCATATCTCTGTAGCCTCTCCTTTAGTGCAAGTATTTGTTTGGACTTTGTCCCTGCACTGCAATATACTTTAATTTTTATAAATACCTAGTCTTAGACATTTGCCTTTAACTTTGTATCATTTACAAGCTTTATTACATCTTTATCAATACTTATTCTATTGTTTAGAGTAAATGTGAAATAATATTGTCCAGTTTTTCAACTAACTTTCTAAGCATTCCGATAAAGTATTCCAACGAACATCCTAATGCACTACAAGAGCAGAATCGTCAGCTTCTCGGAATTTTGCGCTAGCAAAATGTATATTTCTGAACTATTTGTAATTTTTTGACACTGTTCTTTATTCCTGGCACTTCTATATCGTGGGCAAGTAAGTTCAGAATATGGGCTGAACAGCCATAAGTTATTATATTACGTATCTGTGCTGCCTAATTCCTCAAACAGATCCTTCTCATTTTAAGAAATATGATTTAAACAATGTTTTTTCTACGTTTTATTTGTTTAAAACATGTAATATAAAAACGAAAAAAAAAAACATGTTTAAAACAAAAAAAACCGTTTAAAACAAAAAAAGGTTTGTTTTGTATAAAATAAAAAAAACATGTTTTTTTCAACCCTGACGGAAAACATACTGGATAACTGATAACGCAACGGCGATTAGCAAAAAAAAACGAAAAACTTTATAAAAGTATACAAAAAGACATTCGACGTAAAATACGAGGAGCAGAATCAACATGTAGCCAAACAGTGTCATAAAATTGAAGAACTCGAAAATAGATAAGACATGACTAACATGTATAAAAAAGTGAAAGAATCGGCTGGTACCTTCAATAAGAGGCAAACTGTAATGCTACATGATGAACATGGTAAAGTAATATTTCAAGTAGAGGACAAACTTAAAGCATTGGAAAATTACACTATGAGTCTATTCGAAGACTAGTTCATCTCCGGATATTACTAACTGCGACGGACCCCTACACGCTCTGAGGTAATATAAGCCATGCAATCGTCAAAAAATGGCAAAGCGATAGGTCCTGATGAAATTCCAAGTGAAATATACAAGCTTATAAATAATAGCAAAGTTTTAGAGGCTATACTTCGTTTTTCAAGCGCTTCAAAAAATAAAGAAAGGAAAAGCGGTAGGACCAGATGATATTCCTGGGGAAGTATGGAGATCATTAGGAGCGACAGGAACAAGGTGGCTAGCAGGTCTATTTAATAGAATTATGGAAGTTGGACAAATGCCAGACGAATGGAGAAGCAGTATACTGGTACCTGTTTACAAAAACAAGGGAGATATACAATGTACAAACTACAGGGCTATAAAACTGCTTAGCCACACCATGAAAATATGGGAAAGAGTAATTGATAGACGGATACGTGAAGAGACCGAAATATCCGAGAATCAAATTGGCTTTATGGCCATATTATGGCCTTATTTATTATAAGGCAGTTGATGGAAAAATACAGGAGTAAAGAAACAAACGCTCATATGGTATTCATTGATCTTGAGAAAGCATATGATAGAATTCCTCGAGAGATTCTGTGGTGGGCACTCAATAAGAAAGGAGTCCTTGGTGAATATGTAAAGATTGTGAGGGATATGTATGAGGGAGTAACGACTAGTGTTAGGACAGGTGTGGGAGAGACTGATAAATTTCATGTGAAAGTAGGATTGCACCAAGGCTCTGTGCTTAGTCCGTATTTATTCTCATTAGTTTTGGACCAGATAACAGCGAAACTACAGGGTATCATTCCATGGTGCCTAATGTTTGCTGATGATGTAGTGTTAATAGGAAATAGTGAAAGAGACTTAGAACAAAAAATGGAACAGTGGAGACAAGCTCTGGAGGAAAAAGGTTTAAAACTTAGTAGGACAAAAACAGAGAGTTACTACAAATAAAATGGTATCTTTGGATGGTGAAATGATTGTGAAAAGCAATAGTTTTAAGTACCTAGGATCGTTATTACAGAGTAATGGAGAAATAGATGGAGATGCATGCAGTAGAATTAGGGCTGGATGGGTGAAGTGGAAAGAAGCGAGTGGTGTGTTGTGTGACAGAAAAATTCCAATGAAGCTGAAGGGAAAATTCTATAAAACAGCCATAAGACCGGCTATGATGTACGGAACTGAATGTTGGGCAGTGAAAAAGAAAGGAACAACGAATGCATGTGGCGGAAATGAGAATGCTTAGATGGATGAGTGGAGTGACAAAGAAGGATAAAATTAGAAATGAGTATATTAGGGGAAGTCTAGGTGTGGCACCAATTGATGCCAAAATGAGAGAGCATAGGTTAAGATGGTTTGGTCATGTTCAACGTCGAGACGTTAATCACCCAATACGAAGAATAGCTGAAGTACAGATTCGTGGAAGGAGTAGGAGAGGAAGACCAAAGAAGACCTGGGGGGAGACGATAAGGCAGGACATGTTGGTAAAGTGGATTAACATGGATATGACCCAAGATAGAATTTAAAGGCAAATATAAGGCAAAGAGAATGATGACTTCGTTTTTCAATACCATTTATACCAGCGGACACATGCCTAATAGTTGGTCCAATTCATTGTTCATAGCTCTCACTAAGAAGACAATAGCAAAAACCTGTTATGGTTATAGAACCATCAGTTTGTTAAGCCATTAATTGAAAATATTTTTCTAAGGGTAATACATGGCCGTATGTATAATAAATGCGAGGTATACAGATATAATCTTGTCGTGATATATCTGTAGACATATACTATTGTTTTATTGACTTCCAAAAGGCATTTGATCGTGTTTAGCACTCCATATTGATCGAAGTTCTAAGAGATATTGGCTTGGATGCCAGAGATATTCGTACAATTACAAATTTGTATTGGAATCAAACATCAGTTTTGGTGGACGGTTTGGAATCAGAGGCTCTTAATATTAAAAGAGGAGTAAGGCAGGGATGTCTCTTGTCGCCTCTGCTATTCAGCGTTTACTCCAAAAGAATTTTCAGAAATGCACTTTCTGAAAAACAAGAAGGAATAATAATTGTTAACGATGAAGTCTTAGGTAGTAATAGGTAGGTACTCCTAGCTTCTACTCAAAAGATCTGCAAACATTACTTGACAGTGTCGTTGAGAGCTGTAAGGAAGCAGGTCTGGATCTGAACATAAGAAAAACCAAAATACTCGTAATAAGTAAACAACAGAATATAAAACCGTTTATACAGGGTGTCCCCGAAAATAGTGCGAAATAGTACTTAAAGGTATAGGTAGAAGGCACAATGTAGAGCAAAAAAATCTGATGACATTTTTTTCTAAATTCAGCCGTTTGGCCAAAAAACGAAAATACATTTTGATATGCAAACTGAAGTCTGACAACAACGTGCAATTAAAAGATGGTCACAATAGTAGGTTTGTAGGTCAGTAGTTGTATCTGGTAGGTAAAATAATGTAAATATCAACCAAACCTTCTGTAGGGGTCTAGTGTTTACATTTTTTTACCCTGACCGTGGTCGTTCCCTCACATCAAACAAACCAATTTGGTTTGTCGGATGTCATTGACAGATCTAGTTTTATTCTGTACCAAAAGAACGGATATTTCTTATTTCTTAACAAGATTTTGGGTATTCAACAAATATTATATCCATTACTTTGTAAAGGATACAGAATGGGTAAAGTGTGCCATATTTTATAGGCCTATAATAGGCCTCTCCATTTAGTGTTCTGGGTAATTCATAAGAAATTCATAATAAATTTCTTGTAAAATGTTTTGCCGGTACTTCTTGAAGTGCCTTTTCAAACACGGCGTGAAATGTGGTTTCGTCACGACGCGCGACGGAGCCCCAAAGCTGTGAAAAATCTTCTGGATATCACGTTTAAAATTATTCTATATTTCAATAAATTTCAGAAAAACATTACGTAGGTACAAATAATTTTTCCTAGGTGCATTTACTTTTTTGGAATTAATCCATAGTTACTTAAGTAAAAGTTATAATGTTATAAAATTTCGAGCCCTAATTATAAAAAACTTTAATTAATTCAGATAATAGCAAAAATGCCACATTATTAAAGCAAGAAATAATTATTTTGCAGCTAGGTACCTATCGATGTCAACAACCCCAAAAACCACACCTCAAATAGTAAATAAACAAGGGGTTCCATTAGGTTAAATTTTCAACAGTCACAACAAGTTCTTCTACGCCCCGTTGCCATGTCATTTAAATTCATGAAAATAAAAATTCACTTATATGGAGAACAATGTAATTTTTTTCTTGGAAACTGTTAACTTAAGAAAAAAATGTTATAGGACTTTTTTGTTCTAAATGGTGTATTATATCCATAGCTTAAAGGAACGCACTATTTTCGGGGACACCCTGTATATGTAAATAGTACCAAACTTGAGCAAGTTAATCAAATTGTTTACCTTAGATATCAGTTAAATTATAACGCAGAGAGTTACGGTGAAATTAGACCCAGAATTGAGATCATAGTAAGTATGTAACAGAGAACAAAAAAGGGCATTGCGGATGGACTATGAACAAAAGTGATCTAAATCTCCTCGAGTCGTTCGAAATGTGGTGCCATAGGAGAATTTTAAAAGTTTCTTTAAAACAATTAGTCATTGCTGATAAATTTAAATAGCTAAGGTCCTTAGTGATTTAGCTGATAAATTTAAACAGCTAAAACGGTTTTACCAACAACAAATAAATCAATGAATAGCTATTCGTCGAATAAAATTTATTAAACGTTTAAGTTTATATTTTGTTTCAATATAATTTTGATAATTTAAAGTTAAACTCGCGAATTTACTTTCTTCTAAATATTTACAGCCAGATTAACTTGCCAATTTACTCGAGGAGTAAGTATTTTTTTGATAAATAAATAAAATAAGTCTTATTTGACGTTAGTAAAATGAAGAAATGTCAGTTTAATGGTCGTATAACTTTAATCATAGAATAAACTACTATTTGTCGTTGGTGAAACCGGCCCCAAATCAGGTTTAGAAAAAAGTCAATAAGGTGAATGTGTAGAAGGGAAAGTTTGCCTAGGGAACGTACCTAACAAAAGTATGAATAAAAGCAACATTTATTTTATTTATTACAAATTCTCACCTGATGATTGAGAATCGTTTGTGCCAACGTATCCATCTTAGGGCTGCTCGGAGAAGTTAAGATCTCCAAACCTTTCCTTTGATTCAGGTCTAGACTAAGTCCTGGTAGAGCTCCAGTAGCAAACGGTATCCTCTGTCCGTACCATTGATTATAATAGGCAGCCATCACTCTGGGATCGTAGGGGGTGAATCCGGGAGGTATTCCGGGGTACATAAATTGATTTGGACTGATCGTTTTCGAGGAGAGGTTGGGCACGAAGGGGTTTGGAGGAGTAAAATTCAAGTTTACCTGAAAATTATAAAGTTTTAATAAAAATCATATACATAAATTATTCATAATATTGTTCTGAAGCTATTTTTTTGTGCAATTTACTATATTTGTTGAGAATAAACCACAATTCTAGTTTGAAACCAAGTTCAATTTCCACTTCGAAAATCCTTATCAAAATACAATACATAATGTTACAATCTCAAAAATAGAGAATTTGATAGGTCTTCTTCTTAACGTGCCCTATCAAGTCCCCTTGACGTTGGCGATTAACATGGCGAAACTGTCTCTGTCTCGAGCTATTCTAAATAGGTGTTCTGCTTTCTTTATTCCTGTCCACTCCCGGATATTCTTCAACCAAGAGGCCTGCTTTCTACCAATTCCTCTGCGTCCTTCAATTTTACCCATCATAATAAGTTGAAGAATATTATACCGGTCTCCCCTTACTACGTGTACAAAATAGGCCATCTTTCTATATTTGATGTTATCAAGCAGTTCGCAGGCAGCATTTGCTCTCTTAAGGACTGCCACATTTGTCAGCATAGCCGTGCATGGTATTTTCAGTATACGTCTGTGCAGCCACATTAATGGTGGATATTTTTAATGTCCATGCTTCGACACCATACAAGAGGACTGACCAAACATTTAATCAGGCGCTTCCGAAGTTGCAGTTGTAAGTTATCATTACAGAAGATTGACCTCATTTTTAAAAATATCGTGCGGGCTATCTCGATTCTACATGCTCATTAAATGCAACAACGTCATATCTCAAAAAATCGAATTTTTGAGTTATGTGGTTTAACAGAAAGTAAATTGTATAAAGTTTACTTTGTTAGATCGATATATCTGTAACTTAACAATTAACTGAGAGATGGCGCCAAACGATTGTAGTATTTCTGCGACGAGGTCTAAATTTTTACCGCAAGAGTGTTTTATTTCAGTTGTGGTTTGTCAGTTGAAGTGGCACGTGCTTACGCTTTTGTTTAAAAACGTGTTATTGTGTTTTATGAGGATATTTCACTAAAGGTAAGATCTTTTATTTGATAATATTTCATTTCAATAACGCATTATTTAGAATTAGTACTTTTTTCGCCAAAAAATGATAAACGTTTAGGTTTTAATAATTAAAAATATGACGCTATTGTTCTGAAAAAAATATTTGTTTAATGTATTATTTTTTCTTAAGACTTTATTACAAAGAATTTAATATTTTTTTTGCTGGAGGTGTCTGAGTTTTTGTAAACAATATGACTTTATTGTTACAAAATATTATTTAAAAATTTAAAAGGAATAATATTTATTTAAGGTTAGGTCAATCTTTAAACACAACTTTTTTCTCCATTTGGGATTGCAACCAATTGATTACATTAAATTTTACTAATTTTTAAATTTAAAACCAAAAATAATTGCATATTATGTTTATTTGTCTAATACTTTTTATTTGATCTAATTTAAAAAATATACTATTTTAGGCTTTCAACGTAATAATGTCCTAAATTTCGCTTAAAAAAGATTCAGCAGCTTTTAAAGCAGCAGCAATCTACCAATGAGGATGCATCGACCAAACAGTATATGTCTGACTACACAGTTTCTGTTTTTGAATGTGAAAATGGTACCCCAAAGAATATGCTCGACAATGATGAACAACAAAACAAACAAGAATATGAAACAAACGTTTCAGAGATGGACAATGAGTTTTTTTTGTAAAAAATCAAGAATCTTCAAGTACACTAGGTAAGTATTTTTTCAGTGGCTGTTCCAGCTTTTGGAAAAATGTGAGGGGGCGCGGCGTTGCGGTTTAGAAATATTGGTGCTACAAGGAAAATATTTTTATAAAAAAATTAGTTCTGAAACATTAAAATAAAAAAAAATATAGTTTGCCTACGTATTTTATGTTATAATATGGAAAAAACAGTATAAGATTTAATGGTGTATTTTATTTGACACCTAGTCACTCCCATATAAAATTAAAAAATGCAAAAAAATTCAAAAATGGTATGATTTTGGAAGTTAATAGTGTTTGAAGATAATTATTTTTTACAGGTGATAAGAATATAGCTGTTCCTGGAGTTTCTAAGTCAACAAGTTCTTCATCATCTTCAAGCAGCTGTTGTAGTAGGTGTTCTAGTAGGTCTTCCAGTAGTAGTAGCTCTTCTTCGTCCTCTGAAGATTGTGAAGACATAATTAACGATCATAACTATGTACCAAAGAGTGATGAAGAATCAGAAGAGTGTGATAAAGAAAACCACGACGACGGTAATAATGAGCCTAATCAAACCTTATCAGCAAACCAAGACATTCCTATTCTTGTTACACCCCCAAAGAAAGGCAAGAAACGTCAACGGAATACTGAAAACTGGAAGAGAAATCTTACAAAAAAAAATGAGAATTTGTGGTGAAGCCTACCAAACTCATTCAAAAAACAAAAAGATGAGACAAAAAAGACAAGTAAGGTATCCGTGCAAAGATTGTAAACTCAAGTGTCCATCTAAATTTACCGAAGAGGAGGGAATACAGATTTTTTTAAGCTATTGGTCACTCGGTGAATTTCAAAAACAGAGAGAGTATATTAACAAACTGTTGGTACCAGTTGTACCCCAATATCGGTATATTCGTGTCGGAGGTACAAGAAAACCCAGAGACAAAAACAACGCATACTATTTTGTAAAAGAAGGTAAGTAGATTCGAGTTTGCAAAGTATTTTTTGCAAATACTTTGGACATACCTGATCGCATAATAAGAACTGTGCAAGAAAAACGGAATAAAGTTTTAGAGGTCCTCCTTGATTCGGACAAATGTGGAAGACACGGAAACCAGAAATCGCTAAATCCAGAAATTCGGGAAGATATTAGACAGCACATAACATCAATCCCAAGAATTGAAAGTTATTACTCGCGCCAATACATCCCGAATATTTATTGATGGTAGCCGCTCATTGGCAGATATTCATAGAGACTATATTGAAATCTGTAAACAAAGAAATAGACCTTTTGCAAGTTACGCAATTTTCCATGAAGTTTTTGTCAAAGAATTTAATATTTCTTTCTTTACACCCAAGAAAGACCTTTGCGAAACATGCGTATTTTCATTAAAATATCTAAGCCAAAATATTTTATTAATGTTTCTTGAACTGTATTTTTATTTGTAGTTTTCTTATTTTGTAACTTCTTGTTTTTAACAAGTTGACATATTAAAATTATTTGCCAAAAACTGTGTTTAAATAATGACAAGATCATCATATTTCAATTTGTACCTCTTTTACAAATGCATTTAAGTGACAATAACGTCACAAAATGGAACATTTTTTAATAATTTGATCTTATTAACCCTTAAAATTAAAAAACTCTTTTTTTTTTCAATTGATTCTTAGACAAAACAATCACATTGTCTAATGGTTTTAAGCATTTTTTTTTCAATAAATTAAAAATTTTTTTAGCAGCATCCAAAACTTAAAATTGAATTTTCTCGAAAGTAAGTTTTTTGAGATATGACATTGTTGCATTTAATGAGCGATGTTATCTCTTTATCTGGATCTAGTTGTTCAGTAATATGGCAACCAAGATATTTAAAACTGGGTACTCTTTGAATTATGTGACCATCAACATATAACCGTGAATCTTGATGGGCCAAACGGCTAAATACCATGTATTTTGTTTTTGAACAGTTTATGTTTAGGCCAAACTCTCTTGCCACTGTGTCAATGGCATTTAAAAGGTGTTGTAATTCATTCATATCATCACTTAAAATAACTGTATCGTCTGCATATCTGATTGTATTTATCAGAATTCCATTAACTTTCACACCCCATTCCAAATTATGCAGCGCTTCCTTAAATATTCTATCTGAATATAAATTGAATAACAGTGGGGACAGTATTGAATAACAGTGGGGACAGTATTGAATAACAGTGGGGACAGTATACAACCCTGTCTGACACCTCTTTATATTTTGCATATTTCTGTTGATTTTCCATTTATGCAAGCTGTCGCTGTTTGACGCCAATATAATTTGTCTATGATTCGTACATCTTGACTATCAACTCCTTTATCCTTTAATGTTTTAATTAATTTGTGATGTTGTACTCGATCAAAGGCCTTCTCATAGTCAATAAATACAGCAAAGACGTCTTTTCTTTGATCTCGGCATTTCTGCAATAATACATTTAGTGCAAAGAGTGCGTCCCTGGTTCCCAGTCCATTTCTGAAGCCAAATTGTGTTTCATCCTGGTCTTCTTCACATTTATCTCTGATTCTACTGTGGATGATACGTAGAAAGATTTTCAAAGTGTGGCTCATAAGGCTTATCATTCTATAATCGCTACAGTTTTTCGGACGTTGTTTTTTTGGTAGGGTTATGAATTCGGACTTAACCAATCTTCAGGGATATGACCAGTCGAATAAACATCATTGAAAAGTTTGACTAGTATTCCAATGATTTCCTCATTTATGAGCTTTAACATTTCTGTAGGTATGTTGTCAGGACCAACGGCTTTCTTGTTTTTTGCCAATTTTATAGCATGTAGTATTTCTGACTTTAGTATTTCTGGTCCTTCACCTTCATCTAAAGTCTCCAGTTCTTCGGGTCTATCATCATTATACAGTTCATTTATATAATTATACCAGGTAGTTCGAATTTCGTGTTCGTCTATTATCATTTTTCCCGACGAATCGGTTATAGTATGTGGAGTTTTCTTATGATAAAGACCAGCTACTTCTTTAACTTTTTTAAACATATTAAACATATCATGTTTTTCATTCAACTTTTCTAATTCCTTGCATTTATCATCCATCCATTTTTCTTTAGCTACCTTTATTTTTTGTTTAATTAGTTTCTGTTTTTCTTTGTATTCTGTCTTGTTATCTTTCAGTATTCTTCTCTGCTCCATCAACTCCAGGATTTCATCAGTCATCCATTGTTGTTTTTTGTGCCTCTGCATGGTTGTTGTATATTTTTCCATTACTTTCCAGGTAAGATCTTTAAATGTGTTCCATATTTCTGTATTGTTTTCATTTGTTAAATTCTTTAGCTGATTATTCAGGTCATTTTCTATTAGCGTTTTGTTGGATGCTGAGATATGTAATTTTGGTGTTTTGGGGCTTTCTTTGACTTTTTTGAGCTTCACTTGGATGTCAGCTATTAGAGGGTTATGGTCTGAACCGATATCTGCACCAGGATATGTCGTTGATCTCTTGGCACCATTCGTAAATCTCTTGTTTACTAGAATATAATCTATCTGATTTCTAATTATATGAAGTGAGTTATCTCCTGGTCCCTTCCATGTGTATAATCTTCTTTTGTGTAATTTGAATCATGTATTTGCGATTATCATGTCATGTTCTTGACAGAACTGGTATAATCTATCGCCTCTTTCATTGCTCTCCCCTTGTCCATATTCACCTACCAGGTCAGATCTTCGTCCTTGACCAATTTTTGCGTTAAAATCTCCAATAATATATGTGATTTCGTTCCTTTTTAGATTGTTAAGTGTCTGTTTTAATTGACTATAGAATGATTCAACATCATTGTCATATTTCTTTTCTGAAGTAGGGGCATATATTATCTGGATAACATTGACATTAAATGGTGTACTATTGAATTGGAGTATCGCTAGTCTGACGTTCACAGGTACAAAATTTTTCACATATTTCTTGAATTTAGATGTAATAAATACTCAATACACTACTTGATAGGTCTCAAATATGTAAACATGCATGTGAAAATGAACATAGAGTTCAAAAGTTCTAATGGAAAGATAGTCCTAAAAGAAACAGAGTAAAAATAAGAAAATCAAAGAAGCTGCTCTGATTATGTTAGATGAAACCAATTCGCAAATTCCTCGGCAGAATGCAGTAGGATCTTGTTACCAATATTAAAAGAGGAAAACAATAAAAAGAAAATATCACTGTTAATAAATCAATAACATATCTAGAATACATCATTTATGTTTTAAAAACACATACATACCAAATAAATGTTCGGGTTAATATTGAGAGTCAACTAAATGTAAGGCCAAATACATTCGATGACTAACTGGGATCCCTAACTGCAGAATTTTACTGTTATCATTGCATGAGGTTGTCTTTTTAGTAATTCTTTTGACTGGTATTCTTTAGTTAAAGTTGATTTCATGTAATCGAATAAACTATCTTTCAATAAAGTCGTCTCAGGAACGCATCTCAAAAATATTGATATCTAAAAGTCATCTACTTTAAAATGTGTAATATATGTCCGAGTTGTCAATATGAATGAATCACGATTTGTCTTTAAAAAGACAGCCACATGCAATGATGACAGTAAAATGTTCCTGTTAGTGATCTCATAGTAAAAAAACCATGAAGAAAAAACCTTTTCTCATGAGAAAAAAACCAGAAAAGAAACCTGATGATATTATCCCGACATGGTAAGTATTTGGTCTTACATTTAGTTTACTCTCACAACATTAACTCTAATTTGATATGTATGTTATTTTAAAAATAAAAATGATGTATTCTGGAAATGTTATTGACTTGTTTGATTTTGAAATTCTGGAAATTGGCTAAAAGGTTTGTATTATTTTTTAAAATGTATGGTACGAACTGTGATAGTATTAGTACTTGTAAAATAAATATTTGTTTGGAAAAAAATAAGTATGACACTTTATTTGCCTATTAATTTAATCAATTTAATTGTCTAATTTGCACAGTTCTTATTAGTTTTCAAAAACGGAACACTGGGTACAAAACGAAATAATTTTTTAAACTCGGACGTGAGTTTTTTAAGTTTGAATAAATAAGTCGATTAGGTGGTAATAGTGTAACGTTTGACCAAAATATGAGAAGAATCAAACTTTTGACTGAAAGTGACTACTAGTTGTCACTTATAAACAAGGAATTCTACAAGATTGGAGAAAAGAAATAATAAAACACCACAAGCACTCCAGAGACACTAATAAAAAGAGATTCATAGATGACAACAACACCATGTGTAAAGGTCTTATCGGCAAAAATAAAAAGCAATGGCAGCAAGTACGACATCACAAAAATATTCAAAACAACCAACACTCTGAGATCTGTCCTGTCCAAAACCAAACCCAACAATACACAAGAAAGATCCAAAAATGGCATTTACAAAATACTCTGTGAATGCAACAATTTCTACTTGACAGGAACTGCAAAATCACTAAGTGTCAGGATTATCGAACATGAAAACTATGGGAATTTCATTTTCAACAAGCTGAAAATTTTCAACGAGCATTATCATAACGAAAACTTTGTTTATTTTCGTATTTTAATTCATAATATGGAAAATTGCTATTATGAAAAGTAGTTTAGAATTAATAATTATGTTTTAATGTGCAATTATATCATTCTAATTGAAATGTTATGAACTATAAAGGTAGTTTACTCTTGATCAAAATTCATATTTTTATATAACTCGTATAAAATTAATAAAATTTTATATATGAATATATGATGGTTGCATCATAAATCTTGGAACATGAAGAGCTTTTTATGAAGAATAACTTTTCTTCGCCAAATTAAAAATAAAAGAGTTATAAATGAAAATGTTGTTGGTATACATAATTAGAGAAAAATCTTCAATTTTTTTTCCGTTAGAAGCATGTAATTGCACATATCAGACCATAATTTTTTATACCAAACAATATTATTTCATATACTGTCGGTTCGCTAAACTCACGACACAACTGGCTAGTGATCTTAGTCAATAATTTTGCCAATTTGGCAAAAAAAAAAATGATTACTAATTAGTTAATAATTACTAAGTAATTAGTAATTTTGCCAATTTTGGCAAAATTCGCAAAAAACAAAAAAATTACCTACTAAAATCACTAGCCAGTTGTGTCGAGTTTAGCGAACCGACTATATTTTAATGTCATAGCAAATGGAACAGTCCATTTATCATAAAGGGGAGGTCGTATAGTCGTATAAACCTTTTTAAAGCTGTTAATAAATTATTGCTTTTAAAATATACTCAAACTGTATTTTTGAACATCTTATTTATTTTATATATTCACTATCAAATGTTTTATTAATACTTAATTTAAAATTTAGTTTGACATTCACGAAGTGTCAAACTCAAATGTAAATAACCTATGCTTTGCTTAACAAATCGAAATTAAAAAACTAGCCTACTTAATAGCAACGATTTCAGCTGGACGTGTAGTGTGTCGGCAGAAAATAAAACGATTGTGACGTCACATTTTAGACTTTGAGGTCGATTATCTCGAAAACAGTTAGAAATATCGAAATGCCGTTTTCAGATTTGGATTCAGAAGAAAAAACTACATAAGAATCCATCGATAAATCTGATCTGTATATTGCAGGAGCGGCAACGCAATAACACACACACTTTTGCGAATTTATAAACGAAATGTTTTCGTTGAAAACAGGGATTTCGTCAAATCCCAGATACGCAAACATGCCTGAGACAGGGAGCACAGAGTACAATGGGAAGATGCATCAATAAGCATGAAAAAAAACAGACATGAAAAAGAGAAAAGTGAAAGAAACAGCCCTCATCGTACTTAACGATAAAATATGTGTAACAAACCCATTAGCAGAATGCAGCAGGCTTTACCAATACTAAAAGAAGAAGTCAAGAACAAGAAAATTCCAACAATAACACCCCAATGAATAGTACACCTGGAAGTCCGTACCCAATACATATGCAACACACAACACAACTGAAAAAGGCATCATGTTTTTTGAATTTTGATTAAACAAATTATTGTTACAATACAGCGTTTAAATGGATTATTGTTAAATTTAGAAATCTGATAATAGAATTTAATCTTAATTTTGAATATGATTCCTTTTCAACAATCACATCTACGTAACAGATTACATAAACAAACTGCCACAAAACAATACACAAAAACAATCAGAATTTGATACACCCTAGTAACATCATTTCAACCACAGATTACTAGGTGCCTTAAGATGGAGGCCAAATTTCATTTGCAAGGAAGATACACATAACCTAAAAAGATCAGGTTAGGATAATTTTCGCAAATTTTTCATACCTAAATTTTCTTTTTAATTTTCTGAGGACGATTTCCGGAGTGGTAGTCGAAACAGCAAACAATAATTTCATTTAAGAAATGTAATTTTCATTACAACAACTGTGGCTCAATCCCATAAACAATACTATATTTAACATGCTACAAAAAAAAAACAGTTTTAAAACTTTGCTCGATCTATTGTAACACAATTTTTGTCTCAGATAATTTTAAACGCGTTTTTGGACATGAAAAAAGTTTTTTTTAATTACAAAAAGTTATTTGCTTTACCTTATCTCTTTTGTTTCCCGTCGGAGAACTCGTACTACTGGTTTTTAATTTTGGAGAATGAGGACTTTTGGGAGATCTCCTCTCGTTTTTAGGGGAGCTTTGCAGCTTGAGCGGGTTGAAAATCGACACGGAACTTGTATTTATCTTCAAATCATTCTGTAGATTCATACTACCACTATTCGTGACACTTGGACTGTTATTTAGGCACTGGGTAGGATACATCGGGCTCGATATATGGCTGTTTAAATTTTGAGGAGCCATGTTTTGGTGGACAGAGGTGTGGTTGCTGAGACTTGTCGTTTCCGGGGCTTTTTCAGACACTGGTTTTAGCGTTTTCGGGTCAATTTTAACGATGGAATGTTTTCTTATTTCCATTTTGTCTGATTTTGCGTCTGGAGCTTTTTCCTTGTCAGGACTCGTGTGAACTTGGTACATAGGTTTGACTCCAGATGCTGGGTTCCCTAAAAGTAAAAAAAATGTTTTGAAAATATTAATATTTAGATGATTAAATACACACATCGAAAGAGTCTAGGAATATTTTTAGATAGAGACGTAATTTCTTGTTGAACTGTTTTGGATAAAAAATAATCGATTTGTATTAGTAGTATGTAATTAATATCCAATTTGTTGAAATGTCAAAAATAACGAGAATGCCTTTATGTACCGGGTGTGCCAATAAGAATGGCTCTCGGCCATATCTCAGGAACCGTTTATAGTACAGCTTTTAGAAAAAAATATTTATAACAAAAGTCGCCTCCGGAAAAGCCTGGAAATTATTTTCATAGTTGTAAGTCCACCGCTAGAGGGCGTAATTGAATACCAAAAATTAAAAAATCAAAATTTTACAAAATTTACCCAATGAAAGGGCACTGGAAATCCAATCCTCGTATTCTTTGCAAATAAGAGGTGGGGGTGAGTGGGAATCTTATGAAAAAATGGCTGTAAGTCCGGTTCTGCTAAATCGAATTTCGCATACTTGGTCTTGTTGAAAACAGCTCTTTTTCGTCAATGTAAGTGTCTTATTTTCGAAATAGCTTAATAAGTAATGTGCAAGCTAGGAGGCGTTATTTAATTATTTTCAGAAATCTAGTTTTCTTTGGGAAATATTAAATACAGGTATGCATTTTTAACCCTGTATTACAAAATTAAACCAAATTAGCAACATAACACCGAAAATCGCATGTCGATTAGTTAAGGAGAAATGTATAGGAGTATATACAAGTTAAGGAAAAATAGTGTGCTATGGAAAAACAAGGAAACATTTTCCAGATGTAAATGTATATAATTTATTAAAACAACAATAAGACAAACAAAACTATAAAATATAACAAAGAAATAAAAGCAACTACTTACTTAATGACGACCTAAATGTTCAAATTGTTGCCCATCATTTTCGATGCAAGCATTTACTCTTTCAAGAGTAGATTGAACAGCAGTATCAATTTCTGCTTTTGCAATGCTTTGAATGGCGTTTCGTATTCTCTAAATTCTAGATCATGTTTTCTCGAGTAGTAGGCCTAGCGGCAAAAACAAGGTCTTTAATCCGTCCCCATAAATAAAAGTCTAAAACAGTTAAATCTGTTGCTATTCAATCTACTCTTGAAAAGTAAATGCTTGCATCGAAAATGATGGGCAACAATTTGAACATTTAGGCAGTCAGTAAGACTAAGTAAGTAGTTGCTTTTATTTCTTTGTTATATTTTATAGTGTTGTTTGTCTTATTGTTGTTTTAATTAATTATATACGTTTACATCTGGAAAATGTTTATTTGTTTTTTCCATAGCACACTACTTTTCCTTAACCTCGTTTACCGGTGACAGTAACAGTTATGTTTAAAATTTACACATTTCTTAAGATATCTCGAGATCGAAAAAAGGTATTGACATGCGGTTTTCGGTATTATGTTGCTAATTTGTTCTAAGTTTGTAATACAGGATTAAAAATGCATACTTGTATTTAATATTTTCCAAAGAAAACTAGATTTCTGAAAATAATTAAATAACGCCTCATAGCTTGCATATTACTTATTAGGTTATTTCGAAGATAAGACACTTACATTGATGAAAAAGAGCTGTTTTCAACAAGACCAAGTATGTAAAATTCGATTTAGCAGAACCGGACTTACAGCCATTTTTTCATAAGAAGGTTCCCACTCACCTCCACCTCTTATTTGCAAAGGTAGACTTAAATTTGTGAAATCAAATATGCGCAGAATTTTATGAAGAATACGACGATTGGATTTTCAGTGCCCTTTCATTAGGTAAATTTTGTGGACCTACAATTATGAAAATAATTTCCAGGATTTTCCCGAGGCGACTTTTGTTATAAATATTTTTTTCTCAAAGCTGTACTATAAACGGTTCCTGAAATATGGCCGACAGCCATTCTTATTGGGACACCAGGTAAAAGTATGTCACCACAAAAAAACAAAATTAATACAAAGTATGGCGTCCACTGTGGTTTATTACGGTTCTACATCTGTCTTTTATAGACAAAATGAGATTATGAGATTGTCGATATCCTGCTGAGGTACATTTTCCTACTCTTTTATCAGTCGCTCTCAGAAACGAAACGGCCTGTACACGTTACTCATATGTGGAGTAATTCTTTGTTGAAGCATGTCCCATACATGCTCGATGGGATTCAGGTCGGGGGATTGTGCTGGCTAGAGCAATACATCAATACCTCGTTGACAAGCCAGTCTGTCACTAGACGTGAGACATGTGAACGAGCATTATCATGCATGAGGTTGAAGTTTTCACCAACAGCACCAGTATATGGATGAACGATAGACTGAAGAATGGCGTTGTGGTACTGCTGACCTGTAAGGAAACTGTTTGGAAAAACGAGATCCGTTCTGCCACCGATTATTATTCCACCCCATCCCATTACTGTACACTCCGTCCCAAACCCTTTTTTCAGTGAGTCACAGATTATCGAATTCTCTCTAACGCATTACAGTTGGAAGCGACAGAAAAAAAGTACCTCTGTGATACATTGAACTTAGAAAATTATGTATTCCTTGACGGGTAGGTATTTGCATATTAAAACGGATTTATACTTATAGATGTACAATTATTGGTTGACGATTACAATACTTTAAATACACTCGGGTGCAAAAAAATCGATCCACTGAAAATTTGGTCATTTTTGATGTCTCGAATTTCCTAAACCTGTTTTCCGATTTAAGTGATTTTTTACCATGTTATAGCCTTATTCATTAACAATATCGCTGTAATAATATTGTTACTAGACAGGTAAACTGTCATTGTATACCGGATGTACGAATCAAACTGGGTTTTTTTTCTCAAAGTTCGCATCACCCTGTGGACTATTCTAACGTTTATAAAATACTGAAATTAAAAACAAACTATAGCCTCAGGTTTTCGTAACATTCTGTTGTTAGATTCATTCGCTTATGATGGATAATAAAAAAGTTAGGTACTTTAACAACTGGCCATGTTCGTCATCAGTGCAGGGATTTTCTAAATAAGTACGACAAACTTTAAGGGGTAATTATACGTGAGAAAATAATGACAGTTTGCTTTATAGTCATATGTCTGCAAACGCTTCGTTTCCGAGATACGAGATGTTCAATTTTTATTCACAAACTGACGATTTACTTATTGCTTTAAAACCAGTTGAGATATGCAAATCAAATTTGGTGGGTTTTACGACGGAGCTATTGCACATTTCTTGACATACAATTAAGAATTTAATATTCACCATTAGCGCGCAAACGGGTATTATGACCGATCATATTACCCGTATACACGCCAATGGTGAATATAAAATTCTTAGTTGTATGTCAAAAAATGTGCAATAACTACGTCTTAAAACACACCAAATTTGATTTGCATATCTCAACTGGTTTTAAAGCAATAAATAAATCGTCTGTTTGTAAAAAAAATTGAACATCCCGTATCACGGAAACGAAGCGTTTGCGGACATGTGATTATAAAGCAAACTGTCATTATTTTCTCATGTAAAATTACCCCTTAAAGTTTGCCGCACTTATTTAGAAACACCCCGTACTGATGATGAACATGGCCAATTGTTAAAGTACCTAACTTTTTTATTATCCAACATAAGCGAATCAATCTAAAAACAGAATGTTAAGAAAACCTGAGGCTATAGTTGGGTTTTAATTTCAGTATTTTATAAATGCTAGAATAGTCCACAGGGTGATGCGAACTTTGAGAAAAAACACAGTTTGATTCGTACACCCGGTATACAATGACAGTTTACCTTTCTACCAACAATATTACTACAGCGATATTGTTAATGAATAAGGCTATAACATCATAAAAAAATCACTTAAATCGGACAACAGGTTGAAATTCGAGACATTAAAAATGACCAAATTTTCAGTGGATCGATTTTTTGCACCTGAGTGTAGTTGTAGATAACCAATCAATGAGACAAGTAAGATAATTTGACACAAAAATATGGTAAAATGACAACTGTAATTTCTAGGTTAGAAATTTGTTCAACTACGTAAATATAAATATTTTATGTCATTGGTACATTCGGGCATTGTATAGTGAAATTTGATATTATATTTATTTAATTTTACATTAAACTATTTTAAATATTAATATTCTGGCAAATATTTGTATAAATATTGATGTTTATATAAATATAAATATTCTGACAACTGTCAGTGTCAGATTTAACTAAAATGCCATGTAATGATTTGCGACATTCTTAAAATCCTATATGACGTCAAAATTAATGACGCACGAAAAAATGGTTTGGGACGGAGTATACCACCTCTGTATCTATAAACTTCCTATGTCTAATCTGTTCCTAATGTCTTAAGCATTCTACATTTCCAGCTCGTCTCGACACTCTTTACTCGACGAGAATCCGGATGAAATCCAAATCTAGATTCGTCCCATTATTTGCATCCCAGTTTTGATATTCTTGACACCACTCTAATCTCTGGAGATAATATGGACATCTCAATGGCCTTCGACTGTGTAGATTGGCTTCATGGAGACGATTTCTTACAGTATCACGGCCTAAGATTAACTGGCGTGCCCGCTGCAAGTCGCTAACCAATTTAAGTGCTGTAATTGTTGATTGCCTTCTAGTGCTTAACACAAAACCGGTCTTGAGCTGCAGTTGTAGCACGCTCGAGTCCTGGATGACGTTCGGCTGGACTTCCAGTGTCACAAAATCGCCTCCACAATCGACTTATAACACTTTGGGAAACTCCCATTTGGGAGCTCAGCTACATTAATTTGTCCCATGCCACCTTAAATAAGGCCCAAAGCCCTATTCATCTCATCCAAAGTTAAATTACGTCATTTCATGATAAAGAACAATATTTTCAATGCACTAACTAAACAAGAACTTTATAGCACAAACAAAATCTAAACTACCAGAATATTCACTGCAGTATAAAAACTGTAGTTTTTCCCTCCTGCTAAAAACTTTGTCAAATATTCCGCTACCACTTTTGCCGTTATGTTTTACTCACAAAAATATACAGGATGAGTAACTGTACAAACTCAATTGAAATTAAACGACCACATAATTTATTTTTATTAATTTTATTATGTTACAAAAATATCCCTAGACTTTTCCGATGTATGTAGATGAAAATTAACTTGAATATAATAAAAGTCTGAAAAAATAGTTTGGGCATTGCTGAATACTTCATTTATGTCATTGGTCCATCTGAAGAATAGTTTCTTGAAGAATCAAATGTACATATAATCAAAAACCAGACAAATCAAAAATGAATACTCACCCAAATATCTCGGCATATTGTTCCTCATCTTGAAGAACTTAGCAGGCCTGACGTTTTTCAAATCAGAATATTTTGCTTCTGGACTAGATTTCGTCAGGTTCGCTTTGGAAATTTGAGAGTTCCAACTCTTCGGGGGATCCCGCAACGTTTTATATCCTATCGGTGTACTAGGTTTTGATTTGATCGGCGGATTCGATATTTTGTTGACAGTACTCTGATTCGGCTGTTGAGGGGAACTGGATGTTGGGGTAATAGTTGTTTTAGTGCCGGAACTGGTAACACTTTGGCTAGGAGTGTGTTGTATTTGTGGTTGTGATGATGGCTGGGATGGACTAATCGTTACTTTGTTCTGAGGACCCTAAAGAACATGAATAATCATAAAATAACAATCAAATGTAGTAACACTGTAATATACAGTATGTAAATCTTTCAGCTGGATATATACATTGAGATAAGTGTGGCAACTGTGCTATCTCTAGCCCATTGCTGTCGTCAAGGCCGCAGAAGTTTTAACTTTTAGTAGGAAGTTGATTCTGCTACGTAAATCTTCGTAAATAATTTAAAGTGCAATGCAGTTAAAAACCTTTGAAAATTTTTATTGTGGGCTATGCTTACCGAAAACCGAAAAAGTATTATTCTAGGAGTAGTTAAACACAAATAAATAAATCTTTTAAAGAAATTGAAAAACACACAATACATCCTACTGTACAAAATAAGTAAACTAAATAAAAGGTTTAAAAATACCGCCTTATTTTGAAAGACAATAACCTAGCCTAGGCTATCATAAAATGCATACCTTATGCCTTCAAGCTATTGTGGCGTAATCGTAGCACAAGCCTTTCTTATTTTATTTTCTAAATCAACTTGATTATGTGCAGTCTTGAAGTCGTTGTCATAGATGGAGGATTTAACATGTTATTAGAAAAATAAATCCATCGGAGCCAAATCAGGACATCTCGCAGGCCATATGATTTGGCTTGTTCCGCTTGTAATGCTATCCTGAAAAATTGTATTTAAATAATTTCTCATGATACGTGCAGTGTGCAGTATGGACGAATCAGCCATCCTGTTGGTACCAGACATCTTCTAAACATACATCTGGGAGATTCTGAATAGCTGGAATAATATCTTGTAAAAGAGCAAGATATTTAGTTGAATTCGGAACTCCCTAGTCCACACATTAAGTTTTTGAGGGCGTTGGGTCCGATTTACAATACTTCGATGTCAGTTTCCTGAGACCAATATCGCGTTCTGGAAGGATTGTAATGACCCTGTACTGAAAATGATGATTTTTCGGTGACAAGGATCCTTCTTCTTCTTCTTTTGGCATCATAACTCTGGATGGGTCTTTGCCTGCCTTGCTATGTCCTTCCATTCAGATCTCTCTTGTGCCCTTCCCCATTTTCTTATGTTCATGTTTTTCACGTCATCTTCCACATGATCCAACCATCTCGTTCTGGGCCTTCCTTTTTTCGCCCTCCTATCGGCTTTCATTGTAATATTTTATTTGTTGTTTTTGCATCGTCTTGTCTCTGCACATGTCCCAGCCATGGCAGTCTTTGACTTTTCACAAATCTTACAATATCATAACCTTAATTCAGTGAAAAGGAGATTTGTTATAAAAATATCTTTGTGAAATGGTTCACAGAACTCCATTCTATGAAATTGATCTCCGAGAAATAACTCCTGAGTTTTTAGTTCGGCTAATGGATTAAGTCCACATTCAAAGAAATACGATAGCACACACACAACTCCCGAGATGTCGAATATTTGAAACACTTAAGTCATTTTTTTTTAAACTTTATTAACTGTGGTATGCGAGACATCCAACTCCTCGGTGACACTTCTAATGGTTCTGGAGTTATCTACTTCATCATCATCATTCTCTTTGCCTTATCCCTATGCGGGGTCGGCTTCCCTAATTGCATTTCTCCACACAATTCTATCTTGGGTCATATCAATGTTAATTCCCTTTACCACCACGTCCTGCCTTATCGTCTCCCCCAGGTCTTCTTTGGTCTTCCTCTCCTACTCCTTCCAGGAATCTGTACTTCAGCTATTCTTCGTATTGGGTGGTTAACGTCTCGACGTTGAACATGACCAAACCATCTTAACCTATGCTCTCTCATTTTGGCATCAATTGGTGCCACACCTAGACTTCCCCTAATATACTCATTTCTAATTTTATCCTTCTTTGTCACTCCACTCATCCATTTAAGCATTCTCATTTCCGCCACATGCATTCGTTGTTCCTTTCTTTTTCACTGCCCAACATTCAGTTCCGTACATCATAGCCGGTCTTATGGCTGTTTTATAGAATTTTCCCTTCAGCTTCATTGGAATTTTTCTGTCACACAACACACCACTCGCTTCTTTCCACTTCACCCATCCAGCCCTAATTCTACTGCATGCATCTCCATCTATTTCTCCATAACTCTGTAATAACGATCCTAGGTACTTAAAACTATTGCTTTTCACAATCATTTCACCATCCAAAGATACCATTTTATTTGTAGTAACTCCATCTTTAAATGAACATTCCAAATACTCTGTTTTTGTCCTACTAAGTTTTAAACCTTTTTCCTCCAGAGCTTGTCTCCACTGTTCCATTTTTTGTTTTAAGTCTCTTTCACTATTTCCTATTAACACTACATTAGGCACCATGGAATGATACCCTGTAGTTTCGCTGTTATCTGGCCCAAAACTAATGAGAATAAAAAGGACTAAGCACCGAGCCTTGGTGCAATCCTACTTTCACTTGAAATTTATCAGTCCCTCCCACACCTGTCCTAACACTAGTCGTTACTCCCTCATACATATCTCTCACAATCTTTACATATTCGCCAGGGACTCCTTTCTTATTGAGTGTCCACCACAGAATCTCTCGAGGAACTCTATCATATGCTTTCTCAAGATCAATGAATACTATATGAGCGTTGGTCTGTTTATTCCTCCATTTTTCCATCAGTTGCCTTACAATGAAAATTGCATCTGTAGTTGATTTGCCCTGCATAAAGCCAAATTGATTATCGGATATTTCGGTTTCTTCACGTATCTGTCTATCAATTACTCTCTCCCATATTTTCATGGTGTGGCTAAGTAGTTTTATAGCCCTGTAGTTTGTACATTGTTGTATGTCTCCCTTGTTTTTGTAGACAGGTACTAATATACTGCTTCTCCATTCGTCTGGCATTTGTCAAACTTCCATAATTCTATTAAATAGACCTGATAGTCAACTTATTCCTGTCTCTCCCAATGCTCTCCATACTTCCCCAGGAATATCATCTGGTCCGACTGCTTTTCCTTTCTTTATTTTTTGAAGCGCTTGAGCCACTTCCTCGTTTGTTATTCTGGTAACCATTGCTGTTACTGTCTCCGTTAGCCCCACAGGCCACCGCACAGGCTGTCTGTCAAATTCTTCATTTAATAAACTGTCAAAATACTTTCTCCATCTCTTTTTGACATCCTTTTCGTGAATTAGTAGTTTATTATTTTCATCTCGGATACATCTAATCTGATTAAAATCTCTTGTTATCTTTGCTCTCTGTTTGGCTATTTTATATATCTTTGCTTCGCCTTCCCTGGTATCAAGTTAATCGTATAGGTTTGAATACGCTTCTGCTTTAGCTTTTGCTACTGCTACTTTCGCTTCCTTTTTGGCGACCATATAGTTTTGAAGAACTATGTCCGATCTGGTTTCTTGCCACTTTTTATATAATTTTCCCTTCTCTTTTATTTTTCCGTGTACTTACTTTATTTGACCACCACCAAGTCTCTTTATCCTCAAACTTCTTTCCTGACGTTTTCCCAAGTATTTCTAATATTGGCCATTTTTCTCCAAATTGTTTTAGGCTTCCTTTCATGTTCCAACACAATTTGGAGAAAAATGGCCAATATTATTAGAGAGACGGGTATTGAAATACTTGGGAAAACGTCAGGAAAGAAGTTTGAGGATAAAGAGACTTGGTGGTGGTCAAATGAAGTACTACTGAGTAATGAGTTATCTACTTCAATGGGTGCATAAATATTTTCATCTCTCCTTTCGATTTTCCGCTATCTTTCCGGGAACATCTCTTTTCTTTTGCGACATTTTGTACAATCTTGTAAACAATAATGTGTTTCAAAACTATTTACATTATTTGAAATTGTTTGTCTACAAAATATGAGTCTTTTTTCAAAAGTATGTATTAGCAAATAGATCTACACATTCTGACAAATAATTGCGTTGATAATACCAACCTTTTCTGAAGAAGTGTAAACATTTTAAAAGAAAACTCTGCGCTTCACGGTTCCAATTGAAAATAAGTACGTACAGCTAACAGATTCTAAAGATGCCGATTATCGAGCTATCGCTTAGTGTGGTTAAATATTGGCATAGACACAAGAAAGCGCAGCTGCCACTCTTAACTCAATGTATATTACCTATGTCCAGCTGAAAGATTTACGTACTGCTTCAAGCTGAGATCTACAGAAACTTACCTGTATCGTATATGATTGAAGAATATTAATATTTAATACTTTATTGGTGCTGTTTGAATCAGACTGGACTTGCTGAGATGTATTAATACTTGGAAGTTTATTTGTAGTGGTATTCGTAGACTGTAACTGCTGTTGGTGACTGACAACTGGTGGTGCTGCAGTTTTATTTGATTGGGACTGTTGAGGGGAAGGTATATTTGGAATTTTGTGATTAATACTGGATTGTGATGGTTCCGGTGGAGAGGTGGCATTTGATTTATCAGGCTTTTGGGAAGAAATTTTTGTTGCACCTGACAGTAAAGTCTGAGTATCGCTTTTAGTGGAGCTGAAATAAAATATATAGTACATTACTGATAGTCTAATTAGTGCTATTGTTACGTCAAAAAATGTATATAAACATAATAGGGTTGATATTTCTATTTCAAGTAACAGTAGTAATTCAGTTTTGAAGTTTATAGTTGCCATTCTGTTAAAAGTATTGTAAATAAGTTATTGTTAAATAAACTGGTTTAAAAGACGTGTAACATTGGTGACAGCGGTGGGATAAAGAGACATGGTACAAATCTTTCCGGAGAGCCTTTTGAACGACAACACTTCCTGACAAAAAGAGGAAACAAGTACTTAATGGCAACAATGGATTGTTTTTAAAAATATCCTGAAATTGCACCCCTTCCTAATCAAGAAGAGACTACAGTAGCAGAAGCATTCATAACACACGTCGTATCAAGACATGACGTTCGTTTAGAGTTGCATTCTTATCAAGGACGAAATTTTGAATCATAATTATGGCAAGAATTAATGAAAATATTGGGTATGTATTAAGAAAACTCGCCGAAGCGGAATGATCGAAAGATATAATAAGAACTGTTTGTTAACACCTTTTAATGTTTGTCGCTGATAATGAAAAAGATTGAAATACTTAATTTCATTTATTCCTGTTAGCCTACAGAAGTTCCGAACATGAAGCAAATGGTTATTTTCCATCGATGATGATCACCGGAAGAGAAATGCTTCCTCAAGGAGAAGTATGTAATAATAATGTAAAAAATTAAAAAGGTCTCAATTTTGATACTATTTTGAATTCCTGCATTTTACACCACAATTTTGCCCTTTTTAGAAGATTGAAAAATTTTCTCATGTGTAAAATATTACCCTGTCCCAAAAATCTTGATTTTGTAGCTGATGGTTTAAAGCAAATATAAGTCTTGATTGCTTCTGTTGTGGTGTAAGAGCTTGTTTTTTGCTGCAGTTCGGTACCTAAGATGTGATGCTTTAATTCTGCGCCAAGTTGTTGTCTTTCTTCCCGGAAACTGTGACATAATTCTTGCAGTCTTCGAATCTTCAAAAGGATTCTCTTCTAATCTCTCCAAAAGCGTACGATCTTCACGTGCGGTAGATATTTTTGGTCTTCCAGAACCTTGCTTTTTTTTCCAGAGTTTACGTTAAAATGGTTCTCTACGACAGATAGTGACCAACCATCTTCTAATTTCGTTACAATTCTTGCTTTTAGTTCTTTGCTAGCATGTGGAGCCATTTTTTGAGGTTGAACAGAATAAGTTATGTGACAAATTTTAAGTTTTGGCAGTGACAGTGACAGTGTGTAAATAATAAGTATTTATCATCCAAAATACACTGCTCAATTTTCTACAAAATACGCTTTAAGAGTCGTATCAGTTTTTTTAGGAACTGCTGTATATTGAAAATTTAAGAGAAAATTTGGAAAAAGTCGAGTAATTTTCTCGTAAAAGTTTGAAGCTCCAAAGTGGTAAAACCAAGTACAGGCTCGATATGCATATTACTGGTACAACTTTCGAAAGAGGTGACCCAGTATGGTTATACAATCCCACACGTAAGAACGAACTTTGTCTGAAACTTCAACGAACCTGAGAAGGCCCGTACACTGTCCTGCAGAAAATAAACCACCTAATCTACCGCATCCAGTTTTCAGCTAGAAGTAAACCCAAACTAGTTCAAATCGAGATTATCCCCATACCATGGACATGATCTACCCTGTTGAATTCAATCAATCCCTGATAGACCAGTTATTCGATGCGAATAACTATATAGGAGGAAGCGGTGTTACGACAGAACGTCAGAAAATGTATATAAACCAACGAACTGTCAACACTGATGGAATCGCCATGAAGCGAATTTAATGCCTTCAGGATGAGATAGATCAGGTAAAGGAGGGAAGATAATCGCCATCTTTCGTAAACAAACAAATTGACAGTGCTAGTCAGGTACGTCAGGGTTGCCAGATTGGGGTATTTTCCCACAATTTTAGGGTAATTTAAAAGCGTATAGGGGAACTTCTCTAAGCAGAAATGGTTGGGAGATTTTTTGGGGTGAAAATTATGGAAGATTTTAAGGGGTCATGGGAAATTAAATTTGCGAATGTACACATAGAACTGTATATTATACTCTCATATAATCGAAGAAGATAGGACCTACGAATTACTTCCAGGGCCCTCTGTTGATAAGTAGTATAATTTTTGTTTACTGTTCTCTACATTTGACTACTAATTTATTAAAATGCGGCAAAATTTAAATTGGGGTGATTGGAGGGAATTTCAGTTTGTAAGTGGAGGTTTTATAAAATCACATCTGGCAACTCTGGTGGTAGTTATAGCAAATTTTACCTGAAAAATTCTCTGTCTCTCTAGGACCTCTCTCTTGTATGTTGCAGGCAATCTCGCTTCACTGTTTGAATGGGACGGGGCCATTCCATCAGTGTTGACAGTTCGTTGATATAAACATAGAGGGTTGATATTTCAAGTAACAATAGTAATGATAGTAATTCAGTTTTTGAAGTTTATAGTTGTCATTGGTTAAACGTATTGTAAACAAGTTTATGTTGAATAAATTGATTTAAAAGAAGTGTAACACTAATAAAATTTGAACTCAATAGCGTTCAGCTTATTAAATAAAAAATACCTGTCATATTCGACATATTTCAAAGCAAAAAACCAAAGTAATACCGTAATACTCAAAAATTGCATGCATTAATAAACAGTCAAATAAAGCTAAAAAATTCAAATAAATAAATTCAAAATTATAATACATTTAGCATATTATATCTAGTTCATTGAGAGTAAAATTTAACAGGATAAGAACACTTACATGTTTGAAGTAGTTGAAGTTGTGACTGCAGTATGTACGGGCCTAGGTACATTGAACAAAGGTCCATAGGCACTCCTAGGTTGGTAACAGGGGGGTTTAACACCAGATTCGCTAATTAACGTTTTAGCTCTCATGGCAAGTGGTTTGGTCGTCGTGGGAGTTCCAGGTCTTGGACTATTCCTATTGACGATGCTGCTCTTGGGCACTTCTGGTTCTTTTTTAGCTGAAATCTCTACTGTGCTATAACCTGTAGCCGTGGGCAACGTTGAATTTACAGTTTTAGATTCAGATTCGGTAGTTTTGGGAAGATCTCGTACATATTCACCGTTTCTATTTAATTTAGAATGTTTCTTTAAGGGATGATTGTTGGATAAGTTCATCAAGCCCATATTATGATTCAAAATGATAGGTTTGGACTGTTTTGAAGGAGGTTCTACCTCAACGTTTAATTCTATCTTCCTTTTTAGTGACTTCTCTACTTCTGTATTAATTTTTTCTGCGTTCGTCTCAACAATATCAGGTTTAGCCACTTTCAGTAAACTGTCTTCAGATTTGGTACTGCATTTTGTAGAGTTGATGGTACTAAATACCATCGTAGTACCTCCAGAAGATAAAGTAGCGCAATTGCTGGAAGGAGATGGGAGAGATACTATGCTGTGTTCGTTCAATGGTGGTAAAGTAATGGAGTTGACAGCAGTACTTATAATCGGATTCAAATAAGTAGGTATGCTGTCTGCGGTGTAAATATTGGTGAGATTGTCTATGGGAAGTGCTCCTGTTGTACTATTTATAATATTTGTACATGTTGTATTTACTGAAACAAAAAATAATTTGACATAATAATTTAGTGTAAGAAAAAATCGATAAGTGAATTACTAGGTTTGTTAAATTGAAACATATCTTTGATTCAGAAAAAAATTATCGGTAAATATATCTACAAATAATTACTACTATATTTAATGCACATATTACATAGTTCCACCAACCGATGCATACCCTGCTTAAAAAATTTTGTAGGTATAGGTGGAAATAGTTATTTTTCTACGGCCGTGCTAAATCAGTCACTTTCCCGCACGCATTTCGTTTCCGAAAGTTGCACTTTTCCGCACGGCGTGCGGGAAAGTGGAATACCTTGTAATATGGCATTATAATATATTATAATACATGCAATAAACTAATATTTAGATATTATTTACTAATTTGTTTCAAATGTATCTTATTGTGTTCATGTTTAAATGAAATTAACGCAATAATTCCATGAAATAAAATTATTTTGACATAATATTTGAAAGTTATCAGTAGACAATTACAATGGTTTTGAATCGTCGTCATGGAAACCAATATCGTCGTCGTGGCATCCCATTATATTGAAAGTTTGGTTTTGACAACCTTGTCAAAGAATTAATTTGTGTATTTTCACTCCTAAATAAAAATTGATATTATGACTATTTTTGTGGATTTTTTCCAAACGTACGGCCCTGGAAAAAATATTGTTCCTAACTCATGCGGAAAGTGTCTTCCCCGCACTCGACTGCTTGCCCGAACTCCGCTATCGCGTCGTTGGGTCAACGGCAGTCTCGTGCGGGGAAGTATCACTTTCCGCACTAGTTAGGAAATAGCAACAACAATATTTTTTCTAGGGCCGTACGTTTGGAAAAAAGCCATAAAAAATAGAGTTATGTATATCAATTTTTATTTAGGAGTGAAAATACACAAATTAATTCTTTGACAAGGTTGTCAAAACCGAACTTTCAATATAATGGGTTACTACGACGACGATATTGGTTTCCATGACGACGATTCAAAACCATTGTAATTGTCTACTGATCTGACTTTTAAATATTATGTCAAAATAATTTTATTTCATCGAATTATAGCGCTTATTTCAATAAAACATGAACACAATAAGATAAATTTGAAATAAAATAGTAAATAATATCTAAATATTAGTTTATTGCATGTATTATAATATATTATAATGCCATATTACAAGGTATTTTACGCACGCCGTGCGGGAAATTGCAACTTTCGGAAACGAAATGCGTGCGGAAAAGTGGCTCTTTTAGCACGGTCGTAGAAAAAATTATTTAACGGCATTTGTATTTCTTGTTCCATCTGAAAACGATTAATTTTTAACGCCATTTTCAGTGACTCAAATGTAAAAATCTTAGAGCGATAAATCGGAACTATAGCGTGGATATTCTAATATTATTTATTTCTTTCGTTGTAGATTTTTTCACTTTATCAGCGACAAAGCAGAGCATTGTCGTGCAGAAGAATGACAAGCGTTTCTGGATGTTTTGGTCACATTGCTTGATAAACCTTGTTTAAAGTTTCCCTATAAAGATTTTCGTTAATATGCTCTTTAGGTTCCGAAAACTCCACGAGTCATGAGCAAGGGTCCTTCATGGTTGAAAAAAACATGTTAACATGACCTTGCCCGGAGAAGGTTAAAATTGGTATTAGTCTAGGCGCCAGAGGGGTCATCGTGTCCTTTTCAATTCTGATGGACAAACTCAACGGTTTCTTATGGATTTTTGGCTGCTGATTACGAATTTCGAGGGTGGATTTCGATCCGAGTGGTCAAAAAATTGTTATAAACAATTTAATTGTTTATAAGGCTCTAGTTCATAAATTAAAAGAGATAAAAAAGAATGTTTCAAATAAAATTGGTTCCTTAATAAAAAAAACAAAGAAAAAAAACGTTTACTAAACTCAAATCCAGCAATTAGAACTCAAGATTTTGTAAAATTAGTGCACAATGCAAATTGCAAAATAGCTATTTTCGAAGCTTTATCGATCGTAACTCGGCTTCTACGCATGCAAATGAGCCTTAGAAGGTCTCATTTTAAAGCTTATTTATTAGGCTTGCAAACAAAGTTCATTAAATTATTTTATCTTCATTTGTTTTAACGTTATACCCGTTTCAAGTTATAATTTTCTTAAAAAATTTGTACATTAATTTGTTTATAAGGATTTCAAGCAAATTTGAGCTATAAAAATTTATACTTTAATTAACAATAATGATAGAAGAACTCAAAAGGAACAATTTGAGCTTATGAAAATGTTCGTAAATTTATTTTTGGACAAGATATTGATATTTTAATGACGCGCTATTAGGCGCAGATCGGCTCACAGTCAAGTAGGTAAGTATTTTTCGACGCTTTATCGATCGTAACTCGGCTTCTACGCATGCAAATGAGCTTTTCTATGTCTCATTTTAAAGATTAATGTAGCGGAAGAGAAATCTTGGCCGATCCCCGTATAACAGTAAACACCTCGAGAATGACGTAATCGGATGTGCTAGGCCTCGCCGGAGAATTCTGGAAGGTACGTCACGTAGGCGGAACAAGCCGATAGCTCGAGATGGGAGTCGATTGTTCCAGAATAACAACTGGGTATAAATACGGGCATATTTTGTGAATAAGTTTAGTGTATAAGATAAATTCGTCTGTAACTTATATAAATAAAGTCGTATATAAATTACGAACCGCTAGTTTTATTGTAATTAGAAGTAATTACACTAATCACGCTACAGTTGGTGTCAGGTGTGGGGTAAACTTAGTGCGATATAAATAAGTGAATTACAGAGAGACTTTAAAAGACTTTTGAACTTTATTCGTCGGGAATAACCGGAGTGCGTTAATTGTTCGGTATTCGGAAAGACTTTAAAAGACTTTTGGACTTTATTCGTCGGGAATAGTTAAAGTGCGTTGATTGTTCGGTATTCGGAAAGACTTTTAAAAGACATTTTGGAAAGTACGTGTGTGCCGACCAAAGATGTTGCTACGAGAACTTACAGTAAAACAGCTCCGTGAACAGCTAGAGGAACGGGATCTGGACAGCAGTGGGCTCAAGATAGTCCTACAAGCACGACTCGAGGAAGTCCTAACGAAGAACGGAGATGATCCAGAGACGTTCCACTTCCAGTCAGCAGAACAAGCAATCTTATCGAAATTAAAAACTGTTTCTGAAACGATTGATGATACTTCTAAGATAAGCAACGAGAAATTTGAAAGTGTTTCTCAAAAGATCGATGAAACTTGTAAACAGAACAACGAAAAACTTGAAGAAGTTAGTAAAAAAAACAATGAGAAATTCGAAACCATTTCTCAAAAGAT